>NW_003852577.1:1899732-1908559 GCF_000181295.1 Otolemur garnettii
GGGCAGTAGACTGCACCATACAGCCCTAGTGTGTAGCCCATGGGCAGTAGACTGCACCATACAGCCCTAGTGTGTAGCCCAGGGGCAGTAGACTGTACCATACAGTCCAGGTGTGTAGCCCAAGAACAGTAGTCTGCACCATACAGAACAGTTGTGTAGCCCAGGGGCAGGAAACTGCACCATACAGCCAAGTGTGTAGCCCGGGGGCCATAGACTGCACCATACAGCCCAGGGTGTGTAGCTCAGGAGCAGTAGACGGCACCATACAGTGCAGTGTGTAGCCCAGGGGCAGTGAACTGCACCATACAGCCCAGGTGTGTAGCCACAAGCAGTAGACTGCACCGTACAGCCCAGGTGTATACCTGAGGGGCAGTAAACTGCACCATACAGCCCAGGTGTAGCGACGAGCAGTAGACTGCATCATACAGCCCAAATGTGTACTGAGCGGCCATAGAGTGCACCATACAGCCAGGGGTGTGTCCAGGGGCCATAGACTGCACCATATATCCCAGATGTTTATCCAGGAACAGGAAACTGCACCATACAGCCCAGTTGTGTAGCTGAGGGGCAGTGATATGCACCATACAGCCCAGGTATGTAACCGAGGGGCAGTAAACCACACAATACAGCACAGGTTTCTAGCCAGGAGCAGTACACTGCAACATATAGCCTAGGTGTGTAGCCTAGGGACAGTGAAATACACCACACAGCACAGGTGTGTAGCCCAGGGGCAGTAGACTGCACCATATAGCCCAAATGTATAGCTGATGGGCAAGAAACTGCACCAAACAGCCCAGGTGTGCAGCCAGGAGCAGTAGACTGCACCATACAGCCCAGGTGTGTAGCCCAGTGTCCGTAGATTGCACTGTACAGCCCTGGTGTGTATGCAAAAGCCATAGGCTGCACCATACAGCCCAGATGTATAGCCCAGGGGCTGTAGAGTGCACCATACAGCACAGGTGTGTAGCTGAGGGGTAGTACACTGCACCATACAGCCCAGGTGTATAGGTGAGGGGAAGTAAACTGCACCATAGAGTCCAGGTGTGTAGCTGAGGGGCAGTAAACTGCACAATGTAGCCCAGGTGTGTAGCCAGGTGCAGTAGACTGCGCCATACCACCCAGGTGGGTAGCCCAGGGGTGGTAGAGTGCACCATAGAACCCAAGTTTGTAGCTGAGGGGCAGTAAACTGCACCATACAGTCCAGGTGTGCAGCCAGGAGCAGTAGACTGTAGCATACAGCCCTGGTGTGTAGCCCAGGGGTCCTAGACAGCACCATACAGCCCATGTGTGTAGCTAGGAGTAGTATACTGCACCATCCAGTCCAGGTGAATAGCCCAGGAGCTGTAGAGTGCACCATACAGCCCAGACGTGTACCCATGGGCAGTGGACTGCATCATATAGCCCAGATGTGTAGGTAGGAGCAGTAGACTGCACCATACAGCCCAAGTGTGTGTAACCCAGGGGCAGTAAACTGCACCATACAGCCCAGGTGTGTAGCCCAGGTGCAGTAAACTGTACCATATAGCCCAGGTGTGTAGCCCAGGGGCTGTAGACTGCACCATACAGCCAGGTGTGTAGCTGAGGGGCAGTAGACTGTACCATATAGCACAGGTGTGTAGCCCAGGGGTAAGAAACTGCACTATACAGCCAAGTGTGTAGCCCGGGAGCAGTGGACAGCACCATACAGCTCAGGTGTGTAGCCCAGGGGCAGGAAACTGCATTATACAGCCCAGGTGTGTAGCCCAGGAGCAGTGGATTGCACCATATAGCTCAGGTATGTAGCTGAGGGGGCAGTAGACTGCACCATACTGCCTAAATGTGTAGCCCAGGGGCAGGAGACTGTGCCACTCAGCCCAGGTGTATAGCTGAGGGGCAGTAGAGGGCACCATGCAGCCTAGGTGTATAGCCCAGGGGCCGTAGACTGCACCATAAAGTCCAGGTGTGTAGCCCAGGGGCCGTAGACTGCATCATAGAGTACAGGTGTGTAGCCCAGGAGCAGGAAACTGCACCATATAGCCCAGGTGTGTAGTCCAGGTTTATAGCCCAGGAGCAATGGACTGCACCATACAGCCCAGGTATGTAGCTGAGGGGCAGTTGACTACACCATACTGCCTAGGTGTGTAGCCCTGGGGCAGGAGACTGTGCCACTCAGCACAAGTGTATAGCTGAGGGGCAGTAGAGTGTACCATATAGCCTAGGTGTGTAGTCCAGGGGCCATAGACTGCACCATACAGCCCAGGTATGTAGCCTAGGGGCCATAGACTGGACCTTACAGCTTAGGTGTGTAGCGCAGGTATGTAGCCTAGTGTGTAACCCAGGGGCAGTAGACTGTACCATACAGTGTTGCCCAGGGGCTGTAGAGTGGACCATACAGCCCAGGTTTGGAGCTGAGGGGCAGTAGACTGCACCATACAGCCCAGGTTTATAGCCAGGAGCAGTAGTCTACACCATACACCCCAGGTGTATGGCCTAGGGGCCATAGACTGCACCATACAGCATAGATGTGCAGCCCAGGTGCATTAGACTGCACCATATAGCCAAGTGTGTAGTTGACTGTAGCATTGATTACCATTTTTGTTTAAGTACATGCTGGTCTTCACACAAAGACCAAATCACCTAATGATGAATTTCTCAAACCATCCCCTCCTCCTAGATAGGGATAATCAAGGGAGACATGCCTGCATGATGAATATCCTTTATCTGTCAACCTTTATCCTGAATATCCTTTATCTGTTGTGCAAAGCCTGGGGTAGTCAAGGGCTGGATGGGGTAAAAGATGTGTTGGGGAGAGTTCCCAGGCAAAAAGGCTGCAAGCTCTTCCTATTGTTAACTAAGGTCTCTAAATTCCATTTGTCACTAGAGAGCCAGGGCTTTCTTGGATAATCACTGATTCCAGAGCTGGGGCAAGAAATGGACATTGTGTTACATTAGAAACAAGCAAGTTATGTCCAAAGACAGAGGTTAGAATCCAATGTAAAGAGACCTTTACTATACAAAGATGAATAATTTGAGCAGCTGCAATAGATTGAAACGCACCAAATATGTTAAAATCCATGAATTTATAATTATACCAGAAAAAAAGACTTTCATAGGTCACCTTTACAGGTTGCTAGGGAACTAACTTGTTTCTCTGAAAACTGGTTTAAAAAGAGAAAGAATCAAGCATTTGTCTCTTGTATATGAGCTATATTTCAGGGTAGTTAAATTGTTGTTGAAAGAAAGGTCTTCTTTTAGAAGCATTCCAGCTAATTTTGAGGAGAAATGGTAGAATTAGCATCAGTTTTGCTGTCATTAGAAATAAGAGATCCAAGCAATAATCATTAATGGCTGTTAAAGCTATTGGCGGAAATGATGGGGAACTCTGTAATGATGGATCAAGCAGGCAATATCTGAACCCACTTAACATCACAAAAAGGAGCAGCAACCAGACACCACATTCTCCTGATGTGGTGCAATAAGGAGGTCATGACAATACCTGTGAAACAACCTTGTCCAAAAAAAAAAAAAAAAATCAAACCTTAATTCATCAAGGCTTTAGATCTAAAGGACACTTTTCAGGAAATACAGGGCTTAGGGGAGCCCTGTATTAGGGGAGCCATGTTGAATGACACCCCAGGTATGCAATCAGCAGACTTCAGGGTGTAGGAAACTCAACAGGACAAACTCAACAGTTTCTCCAACAAATAAATTAGAAGGAAAAAAAATATGAAATCAGGGGACTTGTAAATTAAAAGAGAACCAGAAGACATTAGCCAACCACAGTGTGTGGACCATGTTTGGATAATACTAACGTAAACAAAAAATTATGATAAAATTGAGGAAATGATAAAATGATAACACTGATAAAATGTTTGCTAATATTAAGGACTTTTCTTATGTATGTATGATAATGACATTATGTTTATATTTTATAAAACCAGTGTTCTTGTCTGGGCATAGTAGTTCATACCAGTAATCCTAGCACTTTGGGAGGCTGAGGTGGAATTGCTTGAGTTAGTTCAAGACCAGCCTGAGGGAAGAGTGGAACTCTGTCTCTATAAAAAATAGAAAAATTTGGCCAGGCATGGTGGTGCAGACCTGTAGTCCTAGCTACTCCAGAGGCTGAGGCATGAGGATTGCTTCAAACCAAGAGTTTGAGATTGTAGTGAGTTTTCATGATGTCACTGTACTCTAGCCTGGGAGACAGAACAAGACCCTCCCTCTCTCTCTCTCTCTCAAACAAACAAACAAACAAAAAACAGAGAAGAAAACCAGTGCTTTATTTTTGAGCAAAAAGATATGAAATCTGGGATTTATCTCAAAATAATCCAGTGAAGTGGTAAGAAAAGGGGAGAGGAGAATAAGGATTAGGGGAATAGGGGAAATGGGATTTCCGTGTGTTGCTAATTGTTGAACCTTGATGACCATTACATTATTTTGTCTTATACATATTTGAAATGTTCCATAATATAAAGTTTTTTTTAAAAGTGTGTGTGGTGGAAGCCAAATACACACGTGGGGTCATAAAGAAAGGTTTTCTACTACAAATGGGAATAATAATACTTATTTTCTAACTGCAGGGTCAATAGATAGGTCACTCTTTAGAATTTTTTTTTAATAACCAACAATTTAAAATAAACCTTATAAGAACTATTTCCAGGGAAGATATGCTTCTCTTCATGGACAAAAGGGCAAAAAGGTCAGGGTTCGTCCCAGAATCTGATTTGTTGAGATGACGGTAGAGTTTTCAGATATCTCAGCAATGACCAGGGCCAGCACTTGACCAGGGAATGAAACCATGAGAGAGGCATAAAATGCTTCTGTGTCACTGTCCCATCTCTCAATTCTTCCTCTTTTATACTACTTTGTCACTCCTATGAGCAGAGCTCCTTTGTACAGATGGGCAGGCTGTGCACTGCACAACCCCAGGAAACTACAGAATCTATGTGAATGGCACCTCCTGGACTTGTGCAGCATAGCAGCCCCCAGCAGAAACCTGGTCTTCATAAGCCATCCTTGAGTTTGAAACTATTTCCTTAGGACCTGCCTTTAGTTTCTGCTAAGGTCAATGGGTAATGTCAGGCATGGAGACCAGATGAGAGATCCCCATGTTCCCAGATTCTTGTTTCTCAGTACCAAGGATGGTTACTGGTACCAAAATGATGGAGCCAATGAGCAGAGCAGGCAGGTGCAAGCAGGCAAAGTGCCAACGTTTGCTAAAGCACAGTACTTTCCAGAGAAGGAATGGGCCAGCAAGTGAAGAGACCTGAGTTTAACAAAATTCTCCCCTTTGAGCTAATTCCCTAATTCTGTGCCTTCCTTGCAAGGCAATTTCTGGGTGTTGCCAGTTTGCTGTGGTATTTGTAAACTGTCATGGTGCTACTTGGTGTGATTCTTACTTTATTAATGAGAGTACGTCATTTAGGGACACTGGTACCGCAACTGTGCATATGCTCCAAACATCCCCCATAAAGGACTTGATCATATCTCCATTTTGCAGCTTCTATGTCTCTTTTTGGTTGGTCAGTTCTTTTTCATTTTTTATTTTTTGAGACAGAGCCTCAAGCTGTCCCCCTGGGTAAAGTGCCATGGCATCACAGCTCACAGCAACCTCCAACTCCTGGGCTCAAGCGAGTCTCCTGCCTCTGCCACCCAAGTAGCTGGGACCATGGGCGCCTGCCACAATGCCTGGCTATTTTTTTGTTGTTGTTGTAGCCATCTTGTTTCCTTAGGACCAGGCTGGATTCGAACCCGCCACCTTAGGTATGTGGCTGGCACCTTAGCCACTTGAGCCACAGGTGCCGAACCAGGTTGGTCAGTTCTTGAGGACCCCTTGATACATCACCTGTTCCTTCTTGGAAGCCCTCTTCTGGTCAGTTTTTCCTCCTAGTAGACAAAGTATCTTCTAGTGTCATCTGTTGCCCAGGGGATGTCCCTAGACAAAGCATCTGTACCCCACCTTCCTGTCCCCCACAACAGGTAATGATGGTTTAAGTCATATTAAGGTTTTCTAGTTGGCATTTGTCTACTATTTCTACTGATATGTTTCTCTCAATGGTAAAATCCCTGTGTCCATTAATCAGGATAGGCTGACAACTCCCAGAATTTAATTTAACATAAATAACACAACCAATGATTTATTTCTTGCTTCCTTCATGGTTTGGTGTGGAGGTGGGTGGGAAGAGCTTCTGGTCTCTTGGGCTCTCCACCTAGGGCCTCTGTCATCATGAGAAATCCCTTACTAGTCTGCTGCAAGGAAAGAAGCAGCATGAAAACCCATCCCTACGGGAGTGGCCTCTTCTGGAGGTGACACACCTCGGCTTCATTCACAGTCCATCGGGGAGGAGGAGGAAATGAGCAGAGCAGGAAAGAAGCCTGATGTTCATCGTGGCAAACCAGGTGCGGAGACAATGGCGTACTCCTGTTAAATGAACAGCCCTCCACTTCAGGGTGCTGACACTGATGGCAGAAATTCCTGACCCTCAGAGAGGTGAGGGAGACAGAGATTTGTGTCTTTCTAGCACTTTTAAAACTTTGTGTAGGTAACTCCTTACTTCACCTTTCAGGGGGACCTGCTTTCAGAGCAGGAATGTGTGGGCAATGATATCAGTGATATCCCCTTTTCTAACTGAATGTCTGGCGGCTTTAACTGGAGGAAGGGAGTCCATGGATATACATCAGTGGTTTGGCAATTCCCTGGAAACTATATGTAAAATTATGTGTTTGTGTGCAATTTTCTAGGAAGAGGGTCTATAGTTTGGCACTTAGAAGGCATTCAGTAACTGTTACTTCTGAAAACTCACTTAAGGTTCTGGATTAGTGAGAGTTTTCCAGAGAAACAGAACCAATAGGATGTGTGTATATAGAAAGAAAGATTTATTTTAAGGAATTGGCTCACATGATTATTAAGGCTGGCAAGTCCAAACTCTGCAGGGTGGGTGGGCAATCTGGTGACTTAGAAAGAGTTAAGGCTGAAATTCAAGTCTGAAGGCTGTTAGGCTGGAGAATTCTTTCCTGCTATGAGGATTCAGTCTTTTGTTCCATTCAGGCCTTTAACTGATTAGACGAGGCCCACCCACATTAGGGAAGGCAATCTTCTTTATTCTAAGGCCACTGGTTTAAATGTTAGTCTCATCCAGAAACATTCTCACAGAAACATCCAGAATGATATTTAACCATATATCTGAGCACTGTGGCTCAGTCAAGCTAAGACATAAAATTAACCATCACTGAGTCCTGACTCAAACAAAGGGCAGACGTTATGAAGTAATGCTCTAAAATTTCCTCCATCCTCCCTACTTCTCCTTAGTCAGGCTTCATTGCTCACTCTAGGCCCTGTGTCTACTTCAGTGGCATGCAGCCATTCCCTTCTAGCAATTTCTATCGATTCTGCTCTGAGAGAATTTGAGTGGGAATTCCCAATTCAGCATTAGTAAATGTTAAAGAAAGCACTGCTTTCCCCACAATTTTTTTTGAGAGTTTTGACAAAATCTCTAGAAGTGTTGCTGAATCAAAACATTGTAACTGTCTTTCCTTATATATGTCAATGATGGTATAATTGGCTAAGGCATACATCTTTCGTGTTTATATTTTACACCCCTGCCTCTTAGTCATTTGTCTGTAAGAAATCCTCTAGCAAAATGAAGTTCCTTGAAGTCACAGATTATATCTTATTCCTTTGCAATCCTCTACAGTGTTGAAAATGCTACTGGCGTAGGCACCAGCACTCGTTGACTGGTCATGTTGTGACACTCTGTTTTATTTGACACTACTAACATTAAACCACCAGCTAGCTTTGCTATGAAAAGTAGCCCACCTTTATCTTAGGGCTGTTACCTGACTTGGGCACCTCTACCTGCTTCCACAGAGCATGCTATATGCACAGAAGACAGAGGGAGGGCTGGAGCGAGAATCTTCTTACTTTCCTGGTTATTTCTTCATAGGTGAAGCTGGGGATTTAATGCAGATTCTATGCCATCCTCCTTTAGCCTAACTTAATTTTCATCTAAAAGAGTCCAATAAGGTCTGTCTGCAAGAAAAAAACCTTTCTCTGCTCATTTCTCTTCAGTGTCCCTACTTGTGCTATAATGCAGTACAGCCAAGACTTTCCTGGGAATTAAAGGGTGTTCTGTTTTGTAAAGTACTGAGAGACCTAAACAGGTCAATGCTACTCTATTAATATAAAGTGAGATTATTCACCAGCTGTTGTTTCCTTGCTTTCAGCGGAGCCATTGAAATGTTCACAAAATAGCAAAAGGTTCCAGATGGGATGAGCCATTATTCTGCATCCAGATCACTCAGCAAGCACATCAGGTAATGGGCTTCATCTCTCACCCTGCAGAAATTCAAGAACACGTGAAGGGTGTCACATGACTGGTCTATGCCACTGGGGAAGCCCCCCTTTTCCTCCTTCTGACTTCTTTTTCCCCATTATTCCCTTTTGTATGACCACAAATACCACTAAAAATCTTTTCAAAAAGAGCTGCTAGAATAAAGTTAAAACAAATCCAGTTTAAAAGATAGCAAATGTTGCTTTGATATGAAATTTATCTTTTGCAGCCCATGACATGACTGCCTTATGTGTTTGATTTTCACAGACGCATAAACAGGAGGGATAATGCCAGGGAAAGGTGTCTGTCTGCACAAAACAGCAAGCTTCTCAGAGGCACAAAACTCACCTGGAGATTCTTTTAAAATGCTGATTTGGGGGGTGGCGCCTCTGGCTCTGGAGTAGCACACAGGCCCCATATGCCAGAGGTGGCGGGTTCAAATCCAGCCCCCGCCAAATACTGCAAAAAAAAAAAAAAAAAAGATAAAAAAAAAGCAAGGTCTCGGCCTCCTTTGCTCT
>NW_003852577.1:1908599-1945448 GCF_000181295.1 Otolemur garnettii
CATTTACCAAAGTTATAGAAAACACAGCCCAAATACAGGCAGAGTGGCAAAATGCCTCTCCTGAAAACTGAATCTCTTTTAGGCTGGGCACAGTGGCTCAAGCCTCTCAGAGGCTGAGTCTGGTGGATTACCTGAACTCAGTTCTTAGTCAGCCTGAAAAGAGCAAGAGACCCCATGTCTAAAACACAGCCACGTGTGGTGGCGGATGTCTGAAGTCCCAGCTACTTGGAAGGCTGGGGCAAGAGAATCTCTTGAGTTCAAGAGTTTGAGGTTGCTGTGAGCTATGTTACCATCGCATTCTACCCAGGGTGGAAAATAAAACTGTGCCTCAAACAAAACAAAACAACAAAAACCCTGAATCTCTTAATAAGTATTTTGTCACAGAAATATATAAGAGGATGGAATATTTTATTTATTTGTTTATTTTGAGACAGAGTCCTACTTTGTTGCCCCCGGTAGAGTGCCATAGCATCATAACTCACAGCAACCTTAAACTCTTGGGTTCAAGTGATTCTCTTGCCTCAGCCTCCCAAGCAGTTGGGACTACAGGTGCCCGCTACAATGCCAGGCTATTTTTCAAGAGGGGGGTCTTGTTCTTGCTCAGGCTGGTCTTGAACCTGTGAACTCAGGCAATCCACCTGCCTCAGCTTTCCAAGTGCTAGGATTATAGGCGTGAGCCACCACACCAAGAGAATGGAACATTTTACATTACCCATTTTTTAAAAAAAGATCATCTCTTCTACTGATGATCATTTACCTTTGTTACCACTTTTGTCTGTCTTCAGCTGTAAGCACAGGATACCTGTTTCCTGTTGGATCAAGCATACTAAGCTATAAACACCTCTCCCTGGGAAATAATGTGTGTGAGGTACCTTGGCCTCATGGCTGGGGTGGTCTGATTCCAATTCTGCCAATGAAGAACTGAGAGCCCCTGGACAAATACTTTAACTTCTCTGATCACTTTCTGCATCTAAAGAGTGAGTGTCTTGGCTTGGCACCTGTAGCACAGTGGTTGCAGTCTCCCCACATACACCAAGGGTGGTGGGTTCAAACCCACCCCATATCAACAACAAAAAAATAGTTGGGTGTTGTGGCAGACACCTGTAGTCCCACCTAGTTGGGAGGCTGAGGCAAAAGAATTGCTTAAGCCCAAGAGTTTGAGGTTGCTGTGAGCAGTGATGCCATAGCACTCTATTGAGGGTGACATAGTGAGACTCTGTCTCAAAAAATAAATAAATAAAATAAATAAAAAGTAAATAAATAAAGATTGTGTGTCTAGGTTGGGGGAAGAGGATTAAGCATTTTTTAAGTGACAAAAGGGAACTTTCTACCAGATAGGATTATTTTAAGTTTTCATGGGATAATGTATGTAAATTCCTACCTACATGACATGAAGAACATGAAACAGTCTACATAAAGGCTATTTGTGAAATGCTCCATAAACCAAGCTTAAAAACAAACATGAAACCATGAAATTTACATTTAGAATTGCTAAAGCATTTGCCTCTTTTCCTTTCATGTCGGAAGGAAATATTTCCAAAACATTCCCCACCCTTTGCTTTGTTGAATGGTGCACACTGAACTCACTTTAGCTTCTTTCCTCATGACTCAGGGTCCTTGTTTTGAACTTGAGTGACTACACCATCCTGGAACATGCGTATGACCTCAGTCAGGGGTTTTTCTACTGTCTGCTCTGCCCACCTCTCCCCCCACCAGAACTTGTACACCCTTCTGTTCATAGTTCCATAATAGCACTTACCACACTGTGGCAAAATACCTGTTTACCCAACTTCTTGGCCTAAGACCACTTTTCTCCAGGCAGGGCCCAAGTCTTCAGTGAATATGTGCTGTTGAATGCAGATCTCCCCACACTCCACTTAAAGGACTGGATGTACAGAACTCAGCAGCATGGCTTGTGTTCATTCATTCAGATACTTTAAAAAGCCCCCCCATCCTCAGCCAAGTACTAAAAGAACTACTTTATCTTTTCAAGATAGCCAAGGACAGAAATTATATTTCTCCTTAGAACCTTGTAATGGTTTTCAATTACTACAGAGCCAAGAAGTTATTTACCCATCTGGTAAATTTTTAAGCCCATTCTGTTTTCTTTGGTTCTTTCTTTTGGGTCTTTGTTCTGCTTCCATTGACAGCAAGGACACCGGAGCCAGACAGCCCTGGGTTCAAACACTTATCTACAATTAGTTGTCTGGCTCTGAATTTGAGTTGTCAGCTCAAATTCTGTGCTGCTGAGTTTCCACATCCACAAAATGGGATAATTTTCAGCTTACAGAATCACTGTGCTTGTGGAGATGCTCATGGGACTATACATGGGGCAAACTCTGCAGTTGGCCTTAGGAAGAAGCCTGTGGGAACAAGTTTGTATGAAGACAGCCAGAGGCCGCACCACTTGGCAGCAGTGCCAGCAAAAGGGCAGCTGGTGCCAAGGACGCCCAGCAGAGCTCCTGTGATGCCACAAGTGGGGCCAAAGGCTCCATCCCAGTTAGATGAACTATAGTCAGAACAGGCCCAGCGGAAGTCTGACTTCATTGCCCGGAGTGTGGCTTCCTTAATTTGCCCTGACTGGTCCCATATCTCAGGATGGGGACTGACCCTCAGCCTTTTACATAGAAATAACGTTGCCTCAAGAATGGTATACACATACTGTGTGTTTATAAATACAGAAGGTGCCAAAAAAGTGTATACACATTTTAAGAAAGGGAAAACTGTATTAAAATTGTACTAGTAATATATACTGATAAGTTTGTTATCTTCTATATTGTATCTTGTATCTGTAGTAATTGTAGAAGTTAAATATGACTTGAGTATTACAACGTTAATACAGTTTATTCCTTTCTTAAAATGTGTACACTTTTTCGGTACCGCTCTCTATATAAATTCTCCTTCCTGTCTCTCTGACTGTGACTCCACCTGTCTCTGTGTGTTTGTCTGCATGTCTCCTTGTCTTACTTAACTTTTCATGGAGAGCCTTGGGCACCAACTTACTTGAGCCTGACCACCATGGGGAGCCGTCCAGGCCAGGGATTTGCTTTGTCAATGGGGTGTCAAAGGACATAATATACACCGTATTTGTACTGAGGCTTTGAAAGGCCACTATGTATGTGTCTACCTGCTCTCTTTCTCTTTTCATTCTGTCACAGGGATGACACATCTTGCTTGAATAGAGGCTCCTTCTACAGCCTTGGTCTCCAGATGTACAGACACATGGAGGTGAAGCAGAGCCTTCACGGATGTGATAGCAGATGTGTGACACCAGACATAGCAGCATTGGTTGCTGCAAGCCCCTGAGATTTAGGGAGTCATTTATTACTGTGGTAAATCTGGACAGTCACCCAGGTTGCCAACCCAGAAGAAATAGTAAGTAGTTGTTCTAAGCTGCTACATAAGGGCCTCTGTGAGGCAGGAATAGATAGCTGGGGCACTCTGTAAAGCAGAGAAGTCAGCTTAAACCAACGCATGGCAGAGAGAGGCGTATTAGAGGTGCATTAAAGAGGTGTATTAGAACTCTATAACTAATAAATCATTGATGATACTGATTTTTTAAAGCAAAAAGTGGGATTTATTGGCTCACAGCACTGAAAACACTCAGGAATCAAATGACGTCCCCAGAGCTCAGTGTGCCTCCTTCTCTCATTTACCTTCTTCTTGGCTGGGTTCTTACCCTGGCTCTGTGCAGTGGGTTCCAGCAGCCTTAGATATAGTATCGCCAGACTCCTGTGTTCCCAGGTTCAAATCCAACAGAAATAGAGCTTCTTTTATGGCAGCACCTACCAAAGCCCTGAGATTCACTCTGAATAGACTGGCTGAGGTCATGGTCCTACCTTGAGAAAAACGCTGTGGCAGGCGGAGATGGCAGTGACTGAAGAAGAGGGTATGGCTGTGGTGAGTCTTTCTGCTGAAGCTCAAATGGGGGCTTTAAAAAGGGAATTTATTCATTCGTATAACTTTAAAAAGAGATAGAAAAGTCCATAGACAGTTTCAGTATGGTATGATTCAGAGCTAAAATAATGTTAACAGGATTTATGTCTTGACTTTTCAAAATTACTGACAGCTGAGATACTCTCCCCACTGGGAAATTTGAAAATCAAGGACGTATGTTTGACGACAGTAATAGGCTCCAATCAAATGTTCAGGGTTCCTTGTTTAACTGGTTTCTACAAATGACCATAAGTGACAAGGTATTAGTCTTGATCTATGGTCATAGGTTTGTGAGCAGTAAGGAACTGGTGTTGCTGTTAAGTGCATCTTTGTTTCAACTGCGCATAGAGACAAGAGTATCAAGAAAGCCAAGTTGCTTGGCTTCTATTCTGGCTCTAACATTTATTAGATGGGTGACCTTGGACAAATTATTTAACCTCTCTGTGCCTCAGTTGACTCATCTGTAACTTGCCTTGTAGGGTTGCTGTTAATACACATGAGTCCTTGGAACAGTGCTTAGAACATATTAAAGCTCATCTATTATTACCATTTCTACAGTAAACAAATGATTCGTATTTTTTGCTTGATAGTGAGAGACTGACCATAACTGTCTTTGCTCGTGTTTTGCAGTGGAAGCATTTCTCCTATCACTCTGCACGCGTGTTTTCACCCACCCCAGTATATTCTCATCAGGTACTAAGCTGTATGTAGTCTTCCAGGAGTGATAACTCCCTATATTTGTTCCCTTTTTTTTCTTTGAGACAGTCTCACTCTGTCACCCCGAGTAGAGCACAGCAGTATCATCATAGTTCACCACAACCTCCAACTCCTGGGATCAAGTGGTCCTCCTGCCTTCTCCCCTGAGTAGCTGGGACTATAGGCACCAGCCACTGCGACTGGCTAATTTTTCTACTTTTAGTAGAGGTGAGGTCTAGCTCTTGCTCAGGCAGGTCTGGAGCTATTTGTGTTTTCTTGTATGAAAGAAAAACGACATAAAACTCAACTAACAGACTAAAGATTTTTTTAATTAGCTTATTTTGCAATCTGGCTGTTAATGGTAAGGGTGGAATATTGTCCTCTTTTTTAAAATCATCTCCTTGCATAATCTTGCTTCTGTTTTCTTTTCTGAGAAGCTTAAAAAAACTTAACTGTTCTAGTGTGACATGAGCAATGATTTGAACTTCGTATTCTGATAAATTATGGGTTACTCAGAGCTTCTCTTGGTTACTTTTGTTTTAGTTGTTTTGTGTCGTGGTGGTTGATAAAACAATTGTTCAATGAATCTAGACTTATCTCGGCTCTGGTTACTCATATTCCTAACTGTAATGTGCCCCTCTGTGAGAGTGGCAGGGATTAAGCGAAGTGAGCACATTATTCACAGCTTTCTCTCAGCTTTGAAGGCTATTACACAGGCCACATTGATCTGAATGGGGGAAAGGGTAGGGCTGCAGAGATGCTTAGATAAGTTGAGGCAGTTTTGAAAGTGCTGGGATGTGTAACTCTTGTGGGTTCTATTTCCAATCTAAAGTGGAGGGAATGGGGTATGAATTGCACCTGTAAAATTTATTGCTCTGCAAGTCAGACTTTGATAGCAGAGAGTCTCTTGTACAAACACAAACACTGGCTGAACATGTTCTCAAATAAAATGTCAGAGACAGTTTGGGATTTAGAAATCTTTTGAGACAATTTATGTGTTTAAACAGCTACCTAAGTCAAAGGTTTCTCCAGGGCAATTCAAGTTGTTTTTCTTCTATAGAAGTTTGATGTTATAAATGAAGGAACAAAAATATGTAAGTATTCTCTGACTCTTTAATCTAATTGTTTGGTAGCCTGCAAGGCATATTGAGTACTCAGAGTATGAAGAAAATATTGACATCTTATTTGAATCTCAAAAGCTTTTTTGGGTCAAACAAAGAATTTTTGATCCCGAAGCGCTAATAATAATAGTTTTATTAAGGATTTAAAGAATATTGGGCAATATATTGACTTCCTTACAGGTATAAGTATTTGTGGGATTTTTTTTTCTTTTGAAACAGAGTCTCACTCTGTTGTCCCAGACTAGATCATAGTAACCTGACATTCCTGGATTCAAGTGCCCCTCCTGCCTCAGTCTCCAGAGTAGCTGCAACTACAGGAGCACCATGATGCCCAGTTAATTTTCTATATTTAGTAGAGATGGGATCTCACTCTTCCTCTGGCTGGTCTTGAACTCCTGAGCTCAAGGGATCCTCCCATCACAGCCTCCCAGAATGCTAGAATTCCAGGTATGAGGCACTGAGCGTAGCCACAGGTGTGGGTATTTGTATTTCTATTTTGTAATTTAAATAACTGAAACTTTAAAAGTTTAAGAAACTCCCCATGGTCACAAGTCTAGTAAAAGTTGAAGGCAGAAATTGGTGAGGTGAAGGTCCGTCCCTAAACCTGGATCCACCCTTCTGTGATAATGCTCCGTATCTCTGCCACCAATGTGGTAGCTACAGTATGGTGGCTATTAAGCACTTGAAATGAAACTGGTGTGAGTGAGGAACTCAATTTTTAATTTTATTTCAGTTTAGTTAATTGAAATGGAAATAGTTATGTGTGGCCTGTGGCTGGTGTACTCAAGAGCACAGCTGTAGCACATCACTCTGCCTGGTCACTTAGAATTCAGTATTTAAAGGGAAATTGGCCTGAAGGTTAGAAGACTCATTAATTTTATGCAGGAAATGCTTCTTTTGGAAAATGTTTACTGGCCATTTTACTTAGGGATTATTAATATATTGGCAATGTTGATTATGGGGAATAAAGCAATGGGGAAAAAAAGGGAAAAAAATGTGCCCAGAACTGTATTGTTACTGCAAGACATTTCAGTACTGTAGGCATTTTCCAATCTAGGGAATCACAAATTCCCCGCTAGTAGGGACAGAGGAGTATGTTACAATGAAACTAATTAATCTACCTTTTTGATTTCTATTTTCAGGTATCTCTTGCCTCTCCTGTTATCTTGTCTTCCAGAATTGACTTTAGAGCTAAATATTTACAAACTGGAGTCCTTAACGCTCCATTTTAATAATTAGGGTTTGTCTCCTACAAACACGTTCTAAAAGTAGCCCTGGCCTCATTTTTCTATATACCTACCCTCAGGAAAACAAATGACAAATGTGGGTTCTGCAATCAAGTTGCCTGGCCACTATCTCCTCCTAACCATGCCAGAGTTACTTAGCACTTTTTGGCCTCAGTCTCTACCTCTAAAAAATGTGGATACAAGTAGTTTCTACATGCAGAGTGGCTCATGCCTATAATCCTAGTCCTTTGGGAGGCTAAGGTGGGAGGATTACTTGAGGCCAGGAGTTTAAGACCATCCTGAGCAACAAAGCAAGGCCCCCTCCAGCACTGCCCCCACCCAATCTATACAAAAAAAATTACAAAACTTAGCCGGGCATGGGGGCAAACACCTGTCATTCTGGCTGCTTGGAAGACTGAGGAAGAAGGATCTCTGGAGCCCAAGATTTGAGGTTGTAGTAATCTGTCTGTGATGACACTACTGCACTCCAGCCTGGGTAACAGAGCATGATACTGTCTCAGAAAAAACAAAGAGGTTTCTACCTGATAGAATCGCTGAGAATTAAACAAAGTAACCCAAGGAAAGGCTTTAGCATAGTTCTTGGTACATAGTGTACTCTCAAGTGCTGTCGATGACAATGATCATTTTGTAATCATAACACTATCTTCATAATATGACTTCTTATGTAGGAAATAAATGTGCTCCTCATTTTTTTTTATTATTTTATTTTATTTTATTTATTTTTTTGAGACAGAGCCTCAAGCTGTTTCCTGGGTAGAGTGCTGTGGCATCACAGCTCACAGCAACCTCCAACTCCTGGGCTCAAGCGAGTCTTCTGCCTCCGCCTCCCAAGTAGCTGGGACCACAGGCGCCCACCACAACGCCAGGCTATTTTTTGGATGCAGCCATCATTGTTGTTTGGTGGGTCTGAGCTGGATTTGAACCCACCACCTTAGGTGTATGTGGCTGGTGCCTTAGCCACTTGAGCCACAGGCGCCGAGCCCTCATTTTTATTATAACAAACATTTTATGGGTTCCTTTGCAATGGGTAAGCTTAATTTTTTTCTCTTATTCATCCACCCAACATTTACTGAGTCCTCACCCTGTGTCATGTGCCATATGAGACACAGGTGAACAAGTGAAACACAAATGCTTTCTTCCAGGTACTCATGTTTACTGGAGAAGACACAGAAATAGGTAAAAAGTCTGGTATGTATTTGAAGAGGCCACTTTCCAAGAAGTATAGTTTTATCAAAATAACTTCCAGCAAAGATCAGCTAAAAATTGGATGCCAAGGGGCTGCTTTTTTGTTTTTTGGTATGGGGAGGGGGTGATGGATGTTAATAATAGGTTAGATACACTAGACATTCCATCCAATGACGTTCACTTGGTTTAATGGGGTCGTTTGTGTCTTAATAGGAATTCTTTCTTTCTTTCTTTCTTTCTTTCTTCCTTTTTTTTTTTTTGATTTCTCATCTGAGATAATTATTGTCTCAATTATCTTGCAAGAGTGAAAATGTTGTTTTGGAGGTGATTTTGTGGTCTGATGCATTTAAGAGAGGACAGACCTGGTAGGTTGAGCACAGTGGCAGTTCTGGAAAATCTAAATCCTTAAGAAAGAGTGAATACCAGTGGAACAATTCAGAACACTTGTCCTCTGGTACCTCTGTCAGTTAAAATTATTGTTTGTGTATTTCTAATATGTACAGTAGGAAGATCTAGGGGAGGAGAGGCTGCTGGACTAGATAGATGGGCTCACAAACGCACAGAATTATGCCTGTGGAGGAGGCTTAGAGATTGTCCAGTCCAGCCTGCTCATTTTACAGGTAATTGTGACCTAGGTGAAATAACCTGCTCAAGGAAACACAGCTTATTATTTAAAGGATAACAAATCACTAACCTTCCAAGACAGCGCTCATCTTTAAGGGACCATTTGTTTGTATATCTAGAATATTGTAAAATTATAATTAAAGTCCAGAATCATGACCTGGAAACATTAAGTATTATTCTAAAGTATTGAGTTATGCTTTTTGTGTTAACATATGTCTACTACAATTTTGCTATTAAGTTTATTTTATTTATTTTTATTTTTTTTAAATAATTTCTTTTCTTTTTTTTGAGACAGAGCCTCAAGCTGTCACCCTGGGTAGAGTGCCATGGCGTCATAGCTCACAGCAACCTCCAACTCCTGGGCTTAAGCGGGTGTCCTGCCTCCACCTCCAAAGCAGTTGGGATTACAGGTGCCCACCACAGCGCCTGGCTATTTTTTGGTTGCAGCTGTCATTGTTTGATGGGCCCAGGCTAGATTCGAACCCGCCAGCTCAGGCGTATGTGGCTGGTGCCTTAGCTGTTTGAGCTACAGGTGCCGAGCCTAAGTTTATTTTATTATAGTCTAATTATTTGAAAATGATATTGGAGGTATAGCCACATGTGTCCTAGGACCATCAGCTTATTGCTATACAATGATATTCCCTCATTTCTATTATCCACATAATTATGTAGGAGTACTAGGGTGCTCCCTTTGACCTTGTTTTTATTTTTATTTTTTATATTTTTGGAAACCGGAGTCTCATTATGTTGCTCAGCTGGAGTGCAGTAGTTATTTACAGGTTTACATAATCATAGCACACTGAAGCTTTGAACTTCTGAGCTCAAGAGATCCTCCCTTCTCAGCCTTCCGAGTAGCTTGGGCTGCAGGTGCAGCCCTGCTCCAACCTTTTTCATAAGAACCATAGTCCATTCATGAGGGCAGTGTCCTCAAGACTTAATTATTTCTTCAAAGGCCCTACTTCTTAATACTATCACATTGGGTATTAGGTTCCAACATATGAATTTTGGAGGGACACATACATTCAGACCATAGCAACAGGTGAGCAAGAATACAGACTTGTAAGCAAGGTTCTTCTGTGGTTCAGAAAGAAAGATACCTACTCTGGCTGGAAAGGTAGTAACAGCCATTATTAATATAACAATGTCATTTACACAAAAATCCAGTGATTCAGAATCCTTATTTGTAGAGCAGAAGAGGATTCGGGGAAAGTAAGTAAGCTGGGCTTGCTTAGATAGGAAGCTAGCCCTGGAGATTGAGTTTTTAAATTCTGAAGTTCCCTGTACAGTACCATGCTGGGACATCTTCATGGAGAAGGTGTCCACTCCATCACCAAGTACAAAAAGTGGGACAGATGGTAGGCAGAGATAAGGGCTGGAGCTTCTAGGTAAATCAGATAGCAAGGCATGAAAATGGGAAAAGTTAAGACATATTTGGGAAAGGGTGAGCAGAACATGTTAGCAGGGAAAGGGTGAGCAGAACATGTTAGCTAAAGCAGGAGCCGTGTGCAGGGGAGTTAGAAATAAGAAAAGCCTACTGCACTTCGGCTGCATCACAGATAATCTTAACTACAGACGATGGTGGAGGGGAGAGGATACTGACTGGGAGCAGAAGTAAAGTCAGGAAAATCTGGAGAAGTTGAGTCAGGTTGTTGAGGAGAGGCTGAAAGAGACAGGGGGATTCTTTAGGAGTGTGGAAGAGGTCTTCTGGGTGGCATGGGAAGAAGAGACAAAGTCCAGAAACCTTGGGTGGTGAATTAACATGGTGACTGGATGAGGGTACTGAATGGGGAGGCAGAACGTGAAGATAGCTATGAATGTTGTCCCTGGAAGAATGGCTATGCCACTAACAGAGCTGGGGGGTCACAGAGAGGAGCTGATTTAAGAGGAAATTATGAGGCCTGCTTCCTTTCATGTCCGTCATGTTTGAGGTGCCTGTTGCATCTTGTCCCCTGACTGTGTGCCTGCATCATTCCTGACACCTGGAAGGTGGACAGTGAGTCAGAGGAGGAAGAAGGTTTTGATTGACCACTAAGCTGAGGGGCCTTGCTTCCTACCTGTTCTCTTGACTCCCTCCAAGCACCCAGCCCCTTCATAAAGGTACTTGATGAATACAGTGCTTGGTGTGTGGTGGACCCACAAAATATATTTGAAAAATGAATTCATTTAAAAGAAAAGTTATCCATAGAAGTTTTAGGACAAGGGTGACGATTAGAATGAGGCAAAAGAGAAGGAGATAGTTCCTAACAATGAAAGCAAAAATTTGAGTCCCAGGAGCTGGTAATTTCCCAGAGATTGAAGACTCCAAGTCCTGATAGGAGCTATAAGTGATAGAAATCTGGTAAAGTTAGGGATGTGGAGAGACTCTGGAGTCAGGCTACCAGAGGTGTAGATGCTGAAGTTATCTGATGATGGCAAAGTGTAAAAATGACCAAGTTAGAACCAGGCAAGACTGGGGTCCCCTGCTTTGGACTTAGTACTTAGCTCCTTTAGAGGAGCTCACTTTGGTCTCCTCTGCATCACCCTCCCCATGGGGCCAAGTGATCATGCCACTGGAACCTGTGGCTCTAAGACCAATTTCTGGGTATCAGGGCCCTGGGATTCCATGCTTAAATGGCCATGTCGGCTCCCAAGGCCTTATGCCAGACCTCTTGCCTAGATCCACCCTTCTGGAAGCATATCATGTCACTGCTTTGCACATCCTTAGGCCTGAGCAATGGCCAAGGGGAACTTCTTAAGGTGGGTGGGTAGGGGAACATAGCTCAAGCTTTAGGGGTGAGTGGACAAGATGTAAACGTGTGGGTAGGAGTAAGCACATGCATTCTTAAGTGGTGTTCCATTCCAAGATGGAGCATGGACATGTAAAAGGGGACCAAATGATGGACTGTGGGCTGGCATCTGGCCCTCTTTGTATTGCCACATTTTGGATCTGAACTCCAAGAAGTCAGGAAATTTAAATCCAAGCCAAAACTTCCAGGTTGTTGAGGAGGTACATTTGTCAATAGTGGAGGTTAGAATGTGTTTTATTTAAGTTCATAAGCTTGATTTATAACTTTTAAATATTTAAACATATGATATGTAGACCTCTGTTTTGCAATCTTGCCTAGATCCCCTGAAATGTCAGGATTCTTAGGAATCTGCAGATTATAAAGATCTCCTTGTTATGAGCTGTGGGCTTTTTTCACCTTTTTAAAACACCCATTGCACTTTTGTTGTGATAACTTTTTTTTTTTTTTGAGACAGGTCTTACTTTGTCACCCTCAGTGGAGTGCTATGGCATCACAGCTCACAGCAATCTCAAACTCTTAGGCTCAAGTGATTCTCTAGTCTCAGCCTCCCAAGTAGCTGGGACTACAGGTTTCCACCACAACTATTTTTAGACACAGGGTCTCCCTTCTGCTCATGCTGGTCTTGAACCTGTGAGCTCAGGCAATCTCCCAGCCTTGGCCTCCCAGAGTAAGGTATGTTGAGGTAGAACCCAGGCTGTCTTGTTTACAAATATATCCCAGTGCTAGTGCAATGACACATACACAGTAAGTACATACTAACAAATGTTTAAAACCCTAAAAAAAGTGATGAAATACTTATATGTTTGATGAGGTAGAGTGAAGAGAGATGATGTAAGGGCATAAAATAACCTGAAAAGAGAATACTTACAAAATCATAATAGGTACTGAGCAACAGTCTGAATATTTCTCTTCCAGTGAATCAAAGAGAGTGGCAAAAACAACTTTGATGTCCTTAAGAACTAGAGTCAGGGTTCGGCACCCATAGCACAGTGGTTACTGTGTCAGCCAAATAAACTGAGACTGGTGGGTTTGAACCTACCCTGGACCAGCTAAAACAACAATGACAACTGCAACAAAAGATAGCTGGGTTTTGTGGCAAGTGCCTCTGGTGCCAGCTACTTGGGAGGCTGGGGCAAGAGAATTGCTTAAGTCCAGGATTTGGAGGTTGCTGTGAGCTGTGACGCTACAGCACTCTACAGAGTGTGAAATAATGGGACTCTGTCTCAAACAAAAACAAACAAGCAAACAAACAAAAAAAAAAAACAGAGTCAGAGGTGATGTGTCTTTATGTATTTTTCCCCTTTAAATGAGTGACTAGATTAAGATAAGCAGTTGCAAACTAATGTTCTGAAGTGACTGAACTACTGAAATCCATTAAACAATGTGAATTAACATTTAAAAATAAACAGAAAAAGGATCTAGTTTTTGGGTGGTCCTTGAATAAGTAGATCTTCTGGCAACACCAGGCAACAGAATGAAATCTGAAATCTGTGTTTATCAATAGGCCACATCCTACCACTCACAAGGTGTGTGACCCTGGACAGAATCTGGCTACCAAAGGCCTCTGAATTTCTGATTCCTGGGCCTTTGGTCCTTTAAGGCCCCTTTGCTTCAAAGATTTTCTTAGACACAGGATTTTGCTCTTAGGCCTGGACTGGAGTGCACTGGTGTAATTATACTGTACTGGACTCAAGCAATCCTCTGCTTCAGCCTCTTAAGGAGTGGGACTACAGACCTGTTCCACCATGCCTGGCTAATTTTTCTAGTTTTTTTTTTGTGGAGGCAGAGTCTTGAGCTGTTGCCTAGGATGGTCTTGAACTCCTAGGCTCAAGTGATTCTCCCTCTTTGGCTTTCTAAAGTGTTGAGATTACAGGTGTGAGCCACTGTCTCCCCCACCCCCCACCCCCGTTCTCTTCTTTTACTGTTGTCTCTGTGGTATATTTCTGCCAACTTTTGACCTCAGTACATTTGAATTATATATGTACATATATGTACATTACATACTTGCTCATATCTACTATAGATTCTGAAAATGATTTATTTCACATATAATCAAATAAAGTCCACCTGCCCAAGAAAACAGCTTTCTTTGAGTGTAGTTCATCCAAATTTACATGTCATTCCTTCGATGACACTAGGGGAGATGCTAGACTGGAGTCTGTGGACTGCACTTGACTGCTGCCTGAAGGCTGAGATTGTGTGATGGTAGACAAGAGGTGTTGGGGCACACAGGAACTGCCAGAGATAAGGCTGCAGAACGGGGCTTAGGAAGTTGATGAAGAAACTCGGCAACGCTAGAGTGCTAACTTGTTCAACAAGTATTTATTGAGTACCCACGACGTGCCACGCACTGTTTTTATACGAGAGATTCAGCAGTAAACCAAAGTTTCTGCTTACTGTACATTGAGCTTAATTCCAGTGGGGGAAGCCAGGTAACACACACATAAACAAGCATAACACATACATAACTATGTACACGTCAGGTGGAAATAAGTGCTATTTATAAAACTGAAGCAGAGCAAGGTAACAGCAAAGACAAAAACGCGACAGAGCAAACCACGGGTGAGGGTTCTTTCTCCATTAATTTTCTAGCTAGAGAGAGCGAAGTGCGCTTTGCAAGCCCCGCCCTCCCCTCTTGATAGGGCGCAAGGTGCCCTCTCCAGGGTAACTCCTCCCTTTCCTCCGCCCAGAGGCGGCCTTGAGGGCGGGGCTTCGCACCGAGAGCTCAGAACACGCGGAGCGCAGAGCCGAGAGCACTGGGATCCCGGCGTGCTCCTCGCCTGGCGTGAGACTTAACTCCGGTGGAGCCTGGCATTCTGGGAACGGTAGTTGCCGACTGCTGCCCCGCACCTGGCGGGCAGTGAAAACTGCCAAGTCCGGCTCCATTTGTGGCACAGGGCGTGCAACACCGAGTGGCTGTGAAAAGGCCTTGTGGGAAGAAAGGCAGGGTTGTCCGAAAAGCAACTAAGCACGTCCGTACGGGCGAGCGCCCAAGCGCGTTGCCACCGCCGGTCACGTGTCCTCAGTCTCCGCAGGCGCGCGCGGCTCCTCCAAACCGTTCCCGCCCCAGCCCGCCCCAGCCCGCCCCGCCCGGCTCCGCCATCGGCCCGCGCCTTCCCCGGCGCTGCTGCCACCTCGCGCTCGGAGGCGTCAGGGAACGTGCTCTCCGCCCCTTCTCCTCCTCCTGTCTTTCTCCCCCTCCCCTCCCCCTCCCGCGCCAAGACTCGCCGCCGCCGCCGCAGGAGTAGCCGCTGCTGGAGCCGCGCGCAGCCATGGCCGAGAATCCCAGTTTGGAGAACCACCGCATCAAGAGCTTCAAGAACAAGGGCCGCGATGTGGAAGTGAGTGCGCTTCCGTGGTCTGGGCCGGCCCGGCCGCGCCGGCCTGGCAGCGGCAGGAAGGGGCGGGGGGCCGGCGCTGGGCTGGTTCTCGCCGGTTTGTGGTCCGACGTAGTTGGCCGCCGGCTGGGTGGCCCGGGGCCGGCCGGGCGGAGCGGGCGGCGGGTCGCGGACTGGGCTGTAGCTATTCTCCGGAGGTGCCGGCTCCAGTACCGGGAAATGCCGGGGGTTTTGGCTCCGTCACGCGGGCGCGGCCTGGTGTCGGCGAGGAAGGGATGTGGAACTGAGGCGGGGTCCGCGGGCCGGGGCCGCGCGAAGGAACCGGGATGTTGCCGCCCTGGCTGGCCGACGGCCCCTCCGCGCGGGCGGCGGCGGCTCGCTCCCGCTGCCGGTACACCCTCCACCGGCGCAGCCCCTCGGTGCCTCCCGCGCTGCCGCACATGGAGCCTCAGTTCTGCGGGTCCCAGCTCCTACCTTCTGCGAGCCGGGCCCAGGCGGGCGGTGGCGGCCAGCAGAAGGGGGGTGGGGACCAGCTGGGCAACTGACTTGTTTGAGAGTGATGAATGGGGGAGGGTAGGATGCGCCAGGATCATTTTCTTGTATTCCAATACGGTCCTTTGGATAAATCATGTTGAGCTGTTCTAGCGCATACTCTTGCAGCTGCTGGCATTTGGAGCAAGCCGAGGGTGGACAATAGTTTGCCATCTATTGTGTTGAGGCTTCGGAAAAGAGATTGTTCAGATCCCCGCTCATAGGACCTGTTTTCTTAGCCTGTCTTGGAGTGGGGGTGTGTGGACAGGATGATGATTTCTTTGACATGTTTTACTGAAATAAATTGGGTACATAGGTTCATATGTCCTTGCTCCAAAGCTACTTCCCTTGCTCCAAAGCTACTAGGATTTCCAAGTGATAGCAAAACTGTAAACATCGTGGTCACTCTGTTGCTACTCAGCATGTTTCCATTGTCTTGTTAAGGTGACATTAGTAGGTACTGTTTGCAAACTCGGCTTATTGAAGCAGCGCTAGAGGTCTCTCTGTAGCTACTAAAAGCAATGAAGTATTTATGTGCAAACTTCACTGGAACTGTGACCTTTGGATTTGTTAGGGGGAAATGATTTTAAGGCCACAGCATTCCCTTTCTAATATGGGGTGACATGGGGTGACATGACTTACAGTTCTGTGATTTTTGTTAAGGGGCTAGTGTGATTAAGAAGTATGTAATTTATACTGTTTTAAGGAAGGTGGTAGGGTAAATATACCATTCAGCCTTCTATTTTGTAGCGAGACAAACTAAGGCCATCTGTCAGAGCTACAAAACTAAATACTAATTAGAAAAAAAACTAAGGAAATCTGTGGAATGCCCATGAGACAAGTAAAGGTCATCTGCTTCCTGATCTAGTTAAATATCCTTTGTAAGAAATACTTCTAAGCAAACGTGAAATTTGAGAATAGGAACAAGAAATTCTGGGACTGACTGCCTCCTGCTATCTGTCTACTTGGTGACAAGAGTTTATTTTGAACTTTTCCCATTAGTAATTTTTTTGAAAAATAACTGTTATATGTAAAAACTAGTTTTTCTGTAGTTATTTGTACAGAAAAACGAATAACATTTTTTTTTCCTTAGATATTGGTACAGGTGTTTGTATTATTGTTTTCAGGGAGTTCATTGATACCAAGTAAGGACTTCTGCACCTAATAGGTACACAACAAATATATGCTGATGATAATCATCAGAATGTAACTGTTGTCTTAGAAAGACAACATGGTTGTTCAAGTATTCATCCTGATATTGGTCACAGTGTTACATTTCCCAGTATACACTAGAGTAACTAAGGCACGAAATAACAGGCATTCAAGTGGTGGTTGTTTGTGCTGACTGGTCTTGAGTTACCTGGTTTCTGTGTAAAATTGCTGGTTAGCAGTGTGTTGAGCGAAGTGGTTGGATTGCCTGAGCTCATGGGTTTGAGACCAGTCTGAGCCAGAGCAAAATCTGGTCTCTAAAAATAGCCAGGCATTGTGGCCTTTGCCTGTTGTCCCACTTACTTGGGAGGCTGAGGCAAGAGAACTCTTGAGCCCAAGAGTTTGAGGTTGCTGTGAGCTGTGACGCTACGGCACTCTAGGGAGGGCAACGAAGTGAGACTCTGTCTCAAAAAAAGAAAAAAAAGATGTTAAGGTGCCAAATGATTGTATATTATAAGCAGGTGAGAGATGAGGCCGGGTGAAAGAATAAAATAGGCTGAGTTTGGGACAGCTGGGAATTGAGACTTGGAGAAATGAATCAGGAAACAGCTGCTATGTTGAGAGTTTCATGATATCTCATTTAACCCATATAACAACTCTATGAGCTAGGTATGGCATTATCCTCAAGTTCACCTGAGGAACATACTTTAGCTGTTAAACTTTAGAGTGCTTATGTAGCCTGTACAAGTCACAGTGGGTATGAACATTTTCACTGATTGTCTATTGAATGTCTAACATTGCTGTTTGGGGGATACAAAAAGGAATAAGGTCCACTCTGTACCTCAAGGGGTTTGCAATAGAGGTGCTATTACAGTATAGCACATCAATAAGTGTTATGATATCAGTATTCTGAAAATGCATGAGAAGACCATACTTGCAGCTAAACAGACGGGAGATGTATGGTGAAGAAAAGGATATTCCAGAGTTGAGGGAGCCATAATTGAAGAGTTCTGAGAGAATGTTTTAGGACTGCTGAGGCTGCCAGAGAGAAAGCGGAGTCCTAGAGGTGCCCCTGAAAAGTAAGCTGGGGTCAGGTCTTGGTCAAGGCCCTTATTGTGGGTTTAGCCATAACTGAGACAAGATGACACTTCTCATTTAGTCTTATCCATTAGACACTCTTATTACCTTAGAAACATAGCACAACTTCTGTGACTGAGTAGTTGTGATTATTAGGCTGTTCCAAAATAGTGAAATGCACTTTGATAAGATATGATTCCTATCTTTTCACATGAAGGACAGACAAAAGGTAAAATATGTTATAAATTATACAACCAGCTGATACACAAATGAGATGCTAGGTTTAGGAATAAACTTGATGTTTGTGCCCATAGCTTGATGGGTAGGGCTCCAGCCATGTACACCTAGGCTGGCAAATTTCAACATGGCCTGGGGCCAGCTAAACAACAATGACAGCTGCAACAAAAAAATAGCCGGGCGTCATGGTGGGCTCCTGGAGTCCCAGCTACTTGGGAGGCTGAGGCAAGAGAATCACTTAAGCCCAAGAGTTTGAGGTTCTGTGAGCTGTGACAGCACAGCACTCTACTGAAGGTGACAGCTTGAGACTCCGTCTCAATATGGCTCAGCACCTGTAGCTTAGTAGCTAGGGTGCCAGCCACATACACTGGAGCTGATGGGTTCGAATCCAGCCCAGGCCTGCCAAACAACAGTGACAACTACAACCAAAAAGAAAGATACTTATTTGCAAGTTTAGAGTTACATGCTATTGGATTGTGATTAGGAATAGAGTTGAAAAAGAAGAAAATCATCCCATTTTGGTCAATCAAGAATGACCTCTTAGAAGAGAGATTTTAAGAGGGCTTGTTGTGTGGGGGTATGTGTGTGTGTGCCTGTGAAACGAGGGTGGTGAATCTTACAGGAAATATGTGCCAAACTTGAAAGGGTTACATGAATTAGTGAATAAAGATGGGAGGGGGCAGAAAGAGTGATTAGGGAGTGAAAAGATGAGACTTCCAGACAGCTTTTGTTTGTCTGAGAATATGTCTTGTGGCAGAGTCACTTGGAAGCTTTTTCTTGATGGGAAAAGATCTGAAGGAATTTATTACCAAGCAAAAAGGAGGTATAATTAGAGCAATGGAAAGGGGTGAGTGGGTTATAATATTTAGAATTGGTTTTGGAGGTTCGGCGCCTGTGGCTCAAGAGGCTAAGGCACTAGCCACATACACCTGAGCTGGCAGGTTGGAATCCAGCCTGGCCCCGCCAAACAGCAATGACAGCTGCAACCAAAAAACAGCCAGGCGTTGTGGCGGGTGCCTGTAGTCCCAGCGTCTTGGGAGGCTGAGGCAGGAGACTCGCTTGAGCCCAGGAGTTGGAGGTTGCTGTGAGCATGATGCCATGGCACTCTACCCAGGGTGACAGCTTGAGGCTCTGTCTCAAAAAAAAAAAAAAAAAAGAATTGGTTTTGGCGAAATAGTGCTGTTATCTGGTTTGCAAGGAGGAATTTCCTAAAGAATTGAGACTAGGGATAGCCAAAAGCTGCAATGAGGATTTGATGATCCTCCTCCGCTATGGAAAGCTCACAGAAGAGAGAGAGGATACAGGTTATTCTGAGATTTATAGATGAAGGTAGGGGAGGAGAGCAACTTGGAACTTGGGTAGGGAAATGGATTTTTTAGCTAAAACTGGGAAATACATAATGAAAAGGAAACATTACTTTTATTTGGTCTATAATACCAGATCCAAAGATGTAAAAGTTGGAAAGTAATAAGGGAGGCAGGAGGGGGAGGGGAGGAGTAAAGCCCTGCCCAACAGCTTCAGTGAACAGGTATGTTTAAGTGATGGGCATATTTATAGGGCTAAAGCATTTTAATGCTGTCCATGTAACAAAAGCATTTGTACTCCCATAATATTTTGAAATAAAAAATAAATTTAGGAAAGTAGACGGTAAAAAAATAAATAATTAAAAAAAAATACCAGAACATTTCATGTAAGGCATTGATTCTGAAACTTTTTGTCTTTTTTTAAAAAATAAAACATTTCAAATAAACTTACAGAAAAGTGCACAAAATAGAAATGTTCTATTTAATGATTACTTATAAAACACTCAGGAATCTGCTATCTGGGTTAGCATTTTTTGTTTTACTCCTGTATATCTCCAAGATCTGATCAGTAACACCAGTAAAAGTAACTAGTAATAATTGTTTTAAAAATCTTAACATTCATTGTTTACAGTGTACCAGCTCTAAGTACTTTATATGGATTATTTATTTAGTTGTTACATGCATTATTTAATAGTCCTATCAAGTTGGTACTGTTACTATCTCCCATATATTGCTGAGGCAACTTGAGACCTATCGCTCTTAAGTCAGGAGCCGTAGTCAGTGACTAGTCAGAGCCTGGCCTTATGTCAAAGCATCATGTTACTAAAGCCAGACTCTTGTCACTGTGCTGCACTCTACTGAGAATCTAAGGCTTGATGTGTATGGAATATGTCTGAAAGTTGGGTAATGAAGATAATATTGAAGAAATCTTGATTATGTCACTGAAATTCCTGTTTTAGTATTTTGAAACTTTGCTATAAAAATTTTTGACACATTGTTTATCATTTGATTTATTTGCCTTTTTTTTTTTTTGATTCTTGCAAGGTTTCCCTCTTATTAGCAAGGAGCCAGTTAGTTGGTTTTCCTAAAAAATGATAACCCATATCCTTGGGCTTAACATTTGAACTTTATGCTTTCATTTGTAATATTAAGAATAAGATCCCGCAAATTCAATTAGCCTTCCCAAATTTAATTCTTTCTGGAACCTTTATTGGTTAAGTGGTACTATCTAATTGTCGAGTTTAAAATTATATCCTCCACTCCCTTACTCTTCCTTTCCTTTACCCTCTTTCTACTAGTCATCTGAAGAGCCCTCATATTTTACTTTTGTTAACTATCAACCTACTACTGGCCCCAGTTTGGACTCTTCTCACCTGTGCAGAAGTGTACAGGTACCAAGATTTTCCTATCTTCTTTCCCCAATGTATATTGTGGATTGAGCTTTCTAAATTCTTTTCATGTTACTTTCCTATCCTTTCTTTTTGACCTGCCTTTGGGATAAAAGTCCTTAGCATGCCCCATCACATGTAATTCTACCTAAGACCCTGCCTCTTCTGTCTCACCGACCATTTCTCCTCATGTCTCTTTTGTCACAGCCATGATAAAGCACTTGAGACCACCGCGTAACCAGTAGTTTTCTCTCCTTGCCTTTGCAAGTGCTAGCTAGTCTGTTATATGTCGTGTTTGCTGTCTGTTGAGCGGGGCTAACTCTGGCAAAGTGTCTTCACTCAGACTCCTTCACTTATCTCTGGAACACTAAGATCAATAGTTCTGCCACACCATGTCATTCTAGTTCAAAAAAACCCTTCAGAAGTTCTCCACAGGGCCCTCCTGACTGACTTGCAGTGTTTGTAATAGTTGGTACTATTAGTCTCCCTATTCTTTTTCTCCTTTCTAATGATTTCCTAAGTGAATTTTCCTTCACCTGTTTGGGATAAATTGCTGTGATGTACAACAATTTCTTTGTCTGTATAGCTTTTAAAGTTTGTGGCTCTGCCAAGAAACCCAGTGAGGGTACTTAGTGAACATGGCATACAATTTAATACATACTCTTTGAGAAGACTAGATGATGCCCTTGAAAAACTCTGCTTTTGAGAATGAAAGGTGCAGTATTCTAAGATATTAATCATTAGGTGCACTAACTCCATGGCATTGATACTGTTGCTTAGCTTTTCTTTGACAGTCTGTTCTGCTATGATTTATTTCATAACATGAACTCACACTTGATTGGTAAGTGGCAGAATAATATTAATGTGAGGCTTATATTGGTTCATATTTGATTTTTACCAGCACATTCATGTTTAGCACTCCCAAATAACAGCTGTGATGAACACGCAGAAACATGACTGAACAGAGGAAGTCTAGGAGTGGTCACATTGCCCATTACCCACATTCTGCCTCTTGGCTCTTTTGCTGTGTGTAAAGGTGCTTATTACCATTGTGGTGCAATTCCTTTTCTTCCTAAGTTTTGAAAAAGTGGAGTTCAGAAATCTCTATGTCATACAGACATACAGCAGATACTATAATGTTCTTTTCTTGAATTCACTTTTAACCGGGCATATACTCTCTCCTGGAGTACTTGTGCATTACTCTTTCCAGTCAGCTTTTCCCATTCTTTTTTTTTTTTTTTTTTTGAGACAGAGCTTCAAGCTGTCCCCCTGGGTAGAGTGCTGTGGCATCACAGCTCACAGCAACCTCCAACTCCTGGGCTCAAGTGAGTCTCCTGCCTCAGGCTCCCAAGTAGCTGGGACCACAGGCGCCCACCACAACGCCTGGCTATTTTTTGCAGCCATCATTGTTGTTTGGCGGGACACGGCGCTGGATTCGAACCCGCCAGCTTAGGTGTATGTGGCTGGTGCCTTAGCCACTTGAGCCAGAGGCGCCGAGCTGGCTTTTCCCATTCTTTCTGCCCACTGAGTGTAGGCCTGTCTTGGGACTCCGTCTCTGACAGTCTTCTCTATAGACTATTTTCTTGCTCACTTCAACAGCTCCCTTGGCTTTAATCATTTCAGTGTACGAGGACTTAAATCCTTTAATCAGCTGCTGGAAATTATTCACATGAGCATCTCTTTAGCATCTCAAACTCAAAGTATTTAAAAACATGCTCTGTCTTTGTTTTTTTGTCTTTTTCTTTTTTCTGTTTATGGTATCATCACCCTCAACTGTGACATGAATTTGAAACTTGAGAGGCTTCTTGGACTCCTTTCTCATCTTCGACATTCGATCAGATGCTTGAATCTCTGTGCTTTCTCTCTATTCTGCCTCTATCTAGCTTGCTTTAGACCTTACTACCTTATTACCGTGCAGTTTAAAAATTGTTTCTGAAGTGGTGGTGTCCCTTCAGTTGATGAGATTTTTCAGTGAGCCTGATGTCTGGTTATTTCTCTGGTTTCAACCTTCCTTCCTCCCTCCTTCACCCACCCCCCTCCACACCCCTTTAAGCTCTAGCAACACTGAACTTCTTATATGCTTATACATAATCTGGAATCTTGCCTTCCCATCTTTGCCAGTGCTATTTCTGTTCTCAGGACCATCTTGCATACTGGAATATCCTTTCCTGCCTCCTGTTGCCTGGCTAATTCTGACCTCTTTTAAATACTAACTCAGGGTTAGGTACCATTCTTTGATCCTGGAAGAACTCTCATTGTAATTATGATAATTTAATTGTTTTGTCTGTTTCTTCTAGGAGATTGTGAGCTTTCTGAGGGAGCAGATTATATCTTCACTGTCCAGTGTTTAGTACAATGGCTGGGAAAAACACTAAACTATTCCTCAAATAAATATATTCGTGAGTCCACACTTTATTATGACAGGTAAAATTTTGGGAAAATAAGGCACATGCATAGTGAATTAGTAATTAAGGCTCATTTGCATGGGTGAGTAGCATTCCATTTTCCGTATATACCATTTTGTTTATTCAGTCATCCATAGGTGACTACTTGGGTTGCTTCCTACTTTTAGCTCTTGTCCACTCACCATTTTTTAAATGTAATTAATTTGTTAAAGAAATCAGGTCAGTTTTCTTATATTAAGTTGCACTGTATGAAATTGCCATTTTTGAGGTTCAAAACAGTGAAGCACTGGTAAATATATGGGTCAGCCTAATAGAATGTCCTAATTACAGGATTTGTGTTTCTTTATGGTATTAATTTATTCATCCTATTTATCACCACCCTTTGGATAGTGGTGGTGGATTTTCTGTAAACTAGAAGTTAGAGTCAAAGGTTTTATTAGCTTCAGGTTAACCATTAAAAAAACTAAAAAAAAAATTCAGTCGGTGATTGTGTACTTTATGAAATGAATTTTGGTTATTTGGGTGAAATATGGCATACACTGGATAACATTTGAAGTGAAAAAAGTAACCTAATTTCTTGGTATCCAGTAAAGGAATTACAAAATGTATTTCTAAAAAATCTAACTTCAGAGTTGTTGGGATTCCCTTTCTGTGAAATCACTCCTAAATTGCTTTTTCTGTTTTGTTAGCAAAAGGTCCTCCAAATCTAAGGGTTTGATTGCCGAACCTATGGATTTAAAGTGCCAACTGTCCTATGCTATTTTATAGAAGGGAGTTGAGCATCTAAAGATTTTGGCATCCAAGGGGACTCCTGGAGCCAATCCCTCATGCACACGTAGGGATAACTGTCTTGGAGGTAAAGGAATAAAAGTATAAAGTGGATATAGCTATTCTTTCTTGCAGTTTTGCTATTAAGAAAAATTTTATCACAGCTTAGTCAATATTAACAGTTAAATATGGTAAAATAAATCATGATTATATTTGTAATTAAGCATTCTGAAGGGTTGATTTTTCTGGGTTAGGGAGTTTGTTTATATACATAGTACCAAATTTTATTTTGAAATTTTTACAAATACAAAAATCCTTTCAGTATTGCTGAAAATGTCCTATACATTTTTCTTGCTTCTTAAACAGAATATAATTTAGTTATTTCTGGGGTTTTGACAACTATTATGAATATAGTTATTGGGTTTTGCTTTTATATGTATAAGTGATACCTTCAAGTTCTTGGATTAGCTAGGATTTTGTCTTTAATTTTTGTGCTTATGGAGTTTTTGCTCTTCTTTATAATTTTGGCTTGTCTTTGCCTTTCGTGTCTTGTCAGCTTTCTCTTTGATACTCTCAGCATGTTACCGGTGGTAACCCCTATCTTTCCTTTTTATTTTGATTCTTTGTATGTCCTAGTGACTTGGAAAACAGATACATTTTCTATGTGTCAGGTGGAAATTTTTAGTTGCCAAAGATTAAAAATATGAAAATAATTGTCTCTGACCTAGGGAAGACTGTTTTAGTGGAGGAGAATGATGCCTAAATATATGTTCAGTGTACAGTGCGATGTTCTTTAATGCAAGTACCTAATTTGCAAAATACTATCAATATGGGGAAAAGGAATGACTGACTGTACTTGGGGAAGTTGAGTGAGGTTATGCAAGTCATATTTGAACTGGTGTTAAAGAATGAGTTTCTCAGTCAGAAAAAAAGATAGCATGAGTAGTAGTGACCATCCCATGGGGTCTCAAAAGCCTGGTGTGTTCAAACTACAGTTGTTATGAGGGCATAATATCCATTCCCACTTTTAGAAACAGCATTCTGATTTGGCCTTTGGAAACTACTTTTCTGCCATTGGATATCTTGTGGTGGGATTTTTAATCTAGGTGCTCCTGCCTTTAGTTAACTTAGGTGCCTCACCTTTGTCTGGCTAACATAAATTAAGCCAATCAAATTCTGTTCCTGACATGGAAATCTTAAGTGAGCTGATTACTGAGGGACCTAATTGATCCATTCTGACAGAAGAACTGAGAAAGTAAACGTCCATTAATTCCTGCCACTGGATCTGTGGGAGTTGCTATCATCCCTGTTTTCAGAGGCCTGATTCTTGGGTTCTTCTTTTGGTTCTGTGCATTGCCCTCTGTCTTTCCTATAAATTCTCATTCCCCTCCCTTTTCTCCTTAAATTAATCCATGTCATTTTCTGTTGTTTGCAATCTAACTCTAAAGTGGTAACTTGTTTTGGTTTGCCTGGAACTGAGGAAGTTCTCAGAAACAGGACTTTCAGTGTTTAAACCAGGAAAATCCTGGGCAAACTTGAATGAGTTGTTCTAATTGAAATATTTTTTGGCATGAGGATGAATTCTGGGATCCAAATATATTGTTCAGGTGAAAATATTCAGTCTGCACCTGAAAATAACGTGTTCAGAACAGGCTTACTCCAGTTGTCTAACTCAGCAGATATTGGGATTCTGAACCAAGTATGAGGAATACAACAAGGAAAGTGGTCATAACCAGTAATTGTTGGCAGACTTAACTGTGTGCCAGGTACTTTGCTTATTAAGATAATTTTAAATAATCCTCACAAAATTTCCATGTTACAGATGAAGAAAATACATTCAGTAATTTGCTTAAGAACATGCAATGAGGAAGGGGCAGAACTGGCCCTCAGTTCCACATTCCTGACTGTAAACCCCTGCCTTCAATAACCATTCACACCTACTCTCCCTTGGGGTTCCTGCTTCAGGAGAGGATGTGAAAAGAAAGAAACACTTACTCAATGGAAGTATGTATTGAGTGCAGTGGGAAGGAATCACCCAGATGGATTAGGGAAAGCCTCATGGAGGTGATCGTGCTTAAGCTAAAACTTGTAGGTATTTCTTGGGTGACCCTGGAAGACACAGAGTGATATGTTCTGGAGGAACTAAACTATTTTCGTTATTTCTTACAGGTGGAGTGATTGGATAGTTGGATAGGATGGCCAGGAGCCAGATTGTGAAAAACCTCTTCTTTGGGGAAAATTTTAAATAGGGAGGTGGATTTGTGCATTTAGTGGATGCGGTTGCACCAAAGGAGATGGATTGGTGAGGGTGAGAAGGGAGTTTGGGAGTGACAGAAAACCCTCAGGAATCTCACAGGTGGCCTGACAATAGTGCTGGCGTTGGGATTGAAAAGCAAGAAAAGTTATTAGGAGTATTCATTTGATATATTTTACCTTACAGAAGAGAGGCTGGCAAACTTTTTCTGTAAAGGCCATCATGTTTTTAAAAAGCCACATGTCTGTGTTGTAACAGGTCAACTCTGCCTTGATCACAAAAGCAGGTAGATAATAGGCAAACAATGGGTGTGTCTGTATTCCAATAGAGCATTATTTACAAAATTAGAGGGTAAGTTAGATTTGACTCACATGTCTTTCTAGGCTGATGTGGCCCCTGGTGGTGAAGATTTGAAAAGTAGTTTGAGTAGTGATTAGAATGAGTTGATAATGTAGATAAGGGCTTATAGCAGTGATTTTCATCTGGTGTGCCATGAATATTTTGAAAGATCATTAATTAAATTATTTTCAAAAGAAGTTCAAAGCATAGTAAGTATATTCTTTTTTAAGCATGGTGCAGAAGTTTAACTATAGATTCAAGTGTGCCATAAGATAAAAAAGGTTGAAAAGAAAAAATACTGGCTTATACTGGGCTTATAGGAATAAGAAGGAAAGAGGACCAGGGGAGGAAAGACCCCTGAGGTGCCACATCTTTTCAGGTGAGAATGCCCTTGAGGTGCGAGTCCAGTAGGAAGCTTAGCATGGTGGTGTATAAGAACTTTAAAGGAGGTTTCCTGGAAGAGGGACGTAGGTGGAGTAGCTCGCTGCGGGGAGGAGTGGCATGATGAGGTGTTAGCAGGTGAAGTGATCCAGATGTGGTCAGTTCTTGAAGGGGGCTCAGAAGGAAAGGACTTGGAGAAGTACAGTCAGAAGTGGGGACCAGCTGCAGCGGGGTAGGTAAACTGGAATGAACTCAGCTTGGTGGTCTCTGTTTTCTTTGACAAAGTTATCTGTAGAGAATGAAAGGTCTAAGAAAGGTAATGCTTGACTGAAAGGTGGGGAATGAAAAACAGGACTTAGAGAGGAAGCAGGGCATTGCCAAGCTGAATACTTTAAGTACTGTTATTTTGGTAACAGTTACGAACAACTTTCCATTAATTATATCAGATTTAGCTATACTTGCACTCTGAATTATACTTAGAATTGTTAAGTCCAATTCAAAGTGTAGATATCATAGTCAATTGAATTCTAAAAAAAGTTGAACTAGCAGAAACATTGGAATTTAATGAGTCCAATTCTTTTTTTTTTTTTTCACAGATGTGGAAAACTTCAGGCATAGAGAAACAATGTTGTACGCTCACCTTATTGAACTCCTATGTACCATTAAAACAATTATGATTTGTGGCCAGTCTTGTTTGATTTATATCCCTGCCCTCTTCTCCCCTTCCCCAGATTATTTTGAAGCATAATCTGTTGATACAGTGTTTCAAGTATGCCTAAAAGGTAAGACATATCTTTTCAGTGTTTCTCTTCCTTTTAAAACATAACCACAATATATTTAAAAAGGAAGAAAACCCCAAACAATAATTGTTTTATCATTAACCATTTAAAAACATACTTTTGATATGAACTTTCAAAGTAAAAATAACCTGCTACTCTACTATACACTTTTAGACCAAAAGAACCTTATTGGTCAATTGTTTAGGGTTGAAATGTGACATAGAATATCAAGAAATATAGCAATATTTGAAGTATTTGTTCTTCTCAACTTTCCAACCAAGAAGAGAAAGGAATAATTTTGTCTTCCCTAAAAGAGTTGATGACGAACTATAGTTAATTTTCAAGTTCCAAAGGTGGTACAGAAATTATAACAGAATGAATGGACTTTATGGTAATAAAGACTTCTTCATATTTGCAGGGTTCCCCTCACTCCCTTTGCGATAGAATCTTGTGCTGTTGTCCAGGCAGGAGTATAGTGATATCTTCATAGCTCACTTGTAACCTCAAACTCCTGGGCTCAAGCAATCCTTGTGCCTTAGTCCTGAGTAGCTGGAACTATAGGTGCCCACCACCGTGCCTGACTGATTTTTTATTTTTTATAGAGATAGGGTCTTGCTATGTTGCTCAGGCTTATCTTCAACTCTTGGTATCAAATGATCCTCCCTTCTCAACCTCCCAAAGTGCTGAGATTACAGGCATGAGTTAACTTTTATCTTAAAAATGAAAATGACTAATGAATGGGGTACATTATCAGAAAAATATTGAATACTTTATCTGTCTCCAAAATAACCTGATGTATTTCAGTTGAAGCTTTTAACACAAAAAAATTTTCTCATCAAATACAGAAGTATCAGAAAGGTAGAAGGGCAAAGTGGGACAGCAGTGAATTTGTTCTTGACCCTTCCTATGTTGAAACAATGTATCATTGGCCTCCACATCTGTGGGTTCCGATTGGGTGGATTCACCCAAGTATGAATTGAATATTGGCAGGGGATAAAAAATACAAATTAAAAAATATAACATAACTATTTACTTAGCATTTATAATGCACTGGGTATTGTAAATTATCTAGAGATGATTTAAAGTCCATGGAGAATGCAAATACTGTGTCATTTTATATAAGGGACTTGGGGATTTGGGATTTTGATAAGGGGAACTCCTGGAGCCTGTGTACTTTTTTAGTTTCAGAATCGCAAAAGGTAAACATCCACCTCCTCTTTGTGTTTACATGTTGGTGTTGCTTACAGAGTGTGACACTATTGTTTGTTTGTTTGTTTTGAGAGCTGGGTCACCAGGGGTAAGAGTGCTGGAGTGTAGTGGGATCATCCTGACTCCCTGCAACCTCTTAACTCCTAGGCTTCAGTGATCATCTTGACTCAGCCTTCTAAGCAGCTAGGATGACAGGCACACTACCACACCCAACTAATGTTTTCTATTTTTTGTTGAGATAGGGTTTTGCTCTTGCTCAGGCAGGTCTTGAACTCCTGGCCTCAAAGGATCCTCGCAGCTTGGCCTCCCAAAGTGTTACGATTACAGGCATGAGCCACTGGGTGAGGCTGTTACTTTTCTTTATTTAAATAGTAATAGAGAATTTGAGAGGTTGAAAGCTGAATAGAGTATTGAGGAAGGTAGCTGGACCGGCTCTGAAATAATTAGAGGGTTTGGGTAGCATATGCATGTCCCTTTCAACATTCAAATCTGCAAGAATAAAGGAATTGGTAGGGTGAAAAGGAGGATGATCATGTTAGCTAAATATTAGGCTATAGATTGTAGAGATGCTATGTGGATGGCCAAGAAAAACTGAACACTAGATGTTAATGCAGTATCAGTTGCAGCTAGCAGAGAGCTGCAGACTATACAGTTAGCTTTTTATAAATTCAGACTGATTTTTCAAACTTGAAACTACTTCCATGAATATCATACATGTATATCTTGGTTTTGGAATATTATATAACTGGGAATGTTTATTGCAGCTTTTTAGATGTTGCAAAAATAAATCTTTAACTTGAGTACCTAGTATTTTAAACAGGGTCAGAGAAACACAGGGTAAGAGTACAAGCATATTTTCAATGAATATTTTGGGATTAGTGCTTGTATATAACTTAATTTGATGTACTAATCTATATTGGTAGTTAAATATCTATTCACTTGTTATATTTTTATTTAGTTACTAGTAATTGAAAGAAGTATTTTTTGGCCAGCATAGTGGCTCACGACTAGCACTCTGGGAGGCCAGGATAGGTGGCGTGCTTGAGCTCAAGAGTTTGAGACTAGCCTAAGCAACAGTAAGACTCCATCTCTCTTACAAATTGAAAACTTAGCCAGGCATCACAGCAGGCACCTATAGTCCTAGCTACTTAGGAGGCTGAGGCAGGAAGATCACTTGAATCTTGGAGTTTGAGGTTGCTGTGAGTTGTGACACCATGGCACTTGACCTAGGGCAACAGAAACTAAATCTCAGTGGTTCTCAACCTTCCTAATGCTGCGATGTATTTTCATTGTTACAAAAGGGTTGCGACCCACAGGTTGAGAACCTCTGCTCTATCTCAAAAAAAAAAAAAAAAGTTAAATATCTTTTAAAGGAAAGAAGAAGATGAAAATACAAATTATGATAATAAGGAAATTAACAGCTTTCAGATATATTCACAAATTTAAGGAAAAAGCCTATAAACTAGCAATTCCAATGATAAAAGTACATATTTATTCCCATGTAATAAGAATTCTCATTGGCTGAAATTCTTTAGTAGAAGTAAAAATAATTCAAAATGCCTCCTCATTTTCCTGGGCAATTTAAAGTTTCTGTCAGGGATTATGGCTGGTAACAGCAGTGTGGTTTTCCATTATTTGTTGAGTTCTGGGAACATTATATTTGCTTGGAATAAAGGAATTGGTACTTGGTTTTTTTTTGTTTGTTTGTTTTTTGAGACAGAGTCTCACTATGTTGCCCTTAGTAGAGTGCCATAGGGTCACAGCTCACAGCAACCTCAAACTCTTGGGCTTAAGTGATTCTCTTGCCTCAGCCCTTCAAGTAGCTGAGGCTACACATGCCTACCACAACACCTAGCTATTTTTTGGTTGCAGTTGTTTAGCTGGCCCAGGCCAGGTTCGAACCTGCCACTCTCAGTGTATGTGGCTGGCGCCATAACCACTGTGCTACAGGTGCCAAGCGGTACTTGGTTGTTAAAGTTCTATACTGGCTGACATTTGCTTTCGTCTTATAAATTTTGAGAGTGTGGGGTTAATGCTAACATTTTCGATATCCTGTTGAGCTTTTGAAACTTTGGAAAAGTAAGATATTTGAGTCTTGGAACTGAATGTAGTTTTGAAATATAGATGGAAAAAGTACATGGGTTATAGAGTTCAGACTGAACAGACATTAGTTGTGCAAACTACATTTTTTCAATATTATGGAGAAAAGGGAAATAAAAGTGAATGAATGAAGATCCCTGCATTCAAGAGGCATTTAATTTAGTAATGTAAACAATGCAGCTGCCAGTAACTATAGACAATGTGGTAGTTTTATTAAAACTAAAGGTGTTCTGGAAACAGGAGGGAGAGATGTGAACTACAACCTTCGAGCTTTGGGAAGGCTTCACAGTGTAGCTGACTATGAACTTCATAGTGGAGATGAACTGGGCCTTGAATGTTTAAGGGTTTGTCTAAGATGTGTAGGTTAGAACATCAGAAATAAACAATGTTTTTCCTTAAGTTGATTTATTTCTGCCTGTGTGCGGCTATATGGATGAACTTCTGGAGACCCAGGTCCTTTGCATGAGAGTCTGTTAGATCAGTGTTTCCCATCTGGTGAGCTGCCCCAGGGGCCAATTGGGTGGTGAAGATCGTGCGGCTTTTCCCCTATATCTTAGTGCAGCGGTTCTCAACATGCGTGTCATGATCCCTTTGTAACAATGAAAATACATCGCAGCCTTAGGAAGGTTGAGAACCCCTTTGACTTAGTGTGATGTATACAAATTTTATGTGTATGCCATGATGAGATTGGGAAGCACTATTTTAGCTTACTTGATATTTGTCTCCTAGTAATAAGTTCTTTAGTATATTGTTTAGCTTTGGTCAAAAATTGCTAGAATACCTTCATAGTAAGGACACACTCTGAATTAATTGTATTAGTTACCAGTGCACAACCTTCTAGTGTAATATATTAGACATTAGCTCTATTCCAGGGTTAGGGCACCCAGTCAGGTTTTGCACTTTTATTCTGAGTTTTTGTATTTATGAACATGATGGCCTCACATAAGGACATGATGTGTTTGTGGTCATGGCCCAATTTTAAATAAATATTGTATAACCAAAATATCCCCTCCATATGCTTTTTCTTTGATAAACACACCTGTTTATGAAAAACTCTGTATACTATTCACAGCAGTGCAGGTATTTGGAAGAAGGAATGTGAGGCAAATCTGGGTATGGTAAAAACAATCTTCAGAGTAGGTTAGAGCTGCTATCCAAGAGGCAGAAAAGATAGAAGAACAAGCAAAAGAGAAACTTGCTTAAAGTCCTGAATTTATGCTCCAGAGGAAACCAGGCAGCTGGATACCCAGGCCTCTTGTTATGGGAGCACTTCAGACCAAGTGTTGATTTCAGGATATAACTGTGTAGGTTCTTGGAGGTGGGGCTGATGTGGCTTTAAATAATATATATTTTTTCTTCATTGATTGTACTGAAGAGGAGAAATTGGAGTTAATTAGCCCCTCCCCACCCCCCATTATAGGGATCTTCAGGGCATATTCAGCACCTTCCTGTTCTTGTTCAGTTCCTTTGGCTAATGTGGCTTTAAATCTTTTTCTTTTTTTTTAGAGACAGAGTCTCACTTTGTCGCCCTCCGTAGAGTTCTGTGGTGTCACAGATCACAGCAACCTCCACCTCTTTGGCTTAGCCAGTGGTTCTCAACCTTACTACTGCTGCAACCCTTTAATACAGTTCCTCGTGTTGTGGTGACCCCCAGCCATAAAATTATTTTTGTTGCTACTTCATAACTGTAATTTTGCTCCTGTTACCAATCGTAATGTAAATATCTGATATGCAGGGTGTATTTTTATTGTTACAAAGCCATCTCTACCCATAGATTGAAAACCGCTGGCTTAGGTGATTCTCTTGCCTCAGCCTCCCAAATAGCTGGGACTGTAGGCGCCCGCCACAACATCCAGCTATTTTTTTGTTGCAGTTTGGCCGGGGCCAGGTTTGAACCCGCCACCCTTTGGTATATGGGGCCGGTGCCCTACTCACTGAGCTACATGCTCTGCCCAATCTTTTTCATTGATTGTCAGAAAAGAAACTGAAATGTTTCTACAAAAGGGGTAGTTTTAGTCTTCCTCCCTCCCTCTCTTCCCAGCTCCACCCCTCCACCCCCAGGTGGTTTTAGGCATCTTCAGGGAATATCCTGTACCTTCCTGTTCTTCTTATTCAGTTCCTTTATGACAGTACTTTAAATACAGTACTGGAATCACTATTTAGTCCTGATTATCATTGAGACATAAAATGAATAAGTACAGCATTAACAAAGGTACTTTAAACATTAGGTCATATAAACATTATCGTAAGTTTTATTTATATCACTTTTGAAGATTTATTATTGATTGCTTGCAAGTTTTAAAAATTACAGGGAATATTTATCAACTGCCACAGTGTTGATAAGCAATACAGATCCAAGTATGTAATACAGTATTAATAGAAAAAAATTAGGATGATACTGGTAATTACAGAATATAGAAAAATTAACCTTTGTGGCAAATTAATTAAGGAAAGACTTTAAGTTGAGTATTTCTTGGAATAAAAGACATTTTAAAATTATGAAGGTAATTCATGTGTTTAGCTTGATGTGAATGGGGGGGGGGGTTGTTGTTTGTTTTAATTTTTTTTTCTGAGATAGGCTCTTGTTCTGTCTCCCATACTAGAGGGCAGTAGTGCAATCAGAACTCGCTGTATCCTTAAACTTCTGGGCTCACATGGTCCTCCTGCCTCAGCCTTCTGAGCTGGTGGGACTTACAAAGTTGAGCCATCATGCATAGCTGGTTCTTCTATTTTTTATAGAAAATGGGATCTTGCTGTTACCTAGGCTGGTCTTAATTCATGACCTCGAGTGGTCCTTCTGCTTGGGCCTCCCAAAGTGCTAGGATTATAGAAGTGAGCCACCATACCTGACCATGCTTAATGAGTCTTAACAAATAGCTATCTCCTTGTTGCCACCATCACAGTGAAGGTATAAAATATTTCTGTCTTCCTAGAAAGTTTTCCTGTGGCCCTTTATAGTAACTCCTCTTCCCTTAGCCATAGGCAGATAGTAATCTGTTCTCTGTCCTTGCAGATTAGTTTTCCAGAATTTCATATAAATATGACCACAGTACAGATTCTTTGGTGTCTGGCTTTTTTTCTTAATATTTTGTGTACCAAGATGTGTTTGTTCATTTTGTGTTGCTAAGAAAGGAATATCTGAGACTGGGTAGTGTATAAAGAACATAATTTTGGCTTATGGATCTGCAAAGTGCACAAAGAGTGTGGAGCCAGCACCTGCTTCTGGTGAGGACTTTGGGGGCTTCTAGTCAAAGCTCAGAGGTGAAAGAGGAGCAGGAGAGGGAAGAGGTGGTTCCAGCCTCTTTTAAACAATGAGCTCTCGTGTGAACTAGTAAGGTGAGAACTCAGTCATTGATGTGAGAAGGCACCGAGCCATGCTGAGGACCTACCCAATGACTCAGACACCTGGCCCCCCTCCAACATTGAGATCACTTCCAACACGAGATTTGGAGGGGCCATACATCCAAACCATATTACTAAAAATTCATTCTTTTGAATTGCTTACTCATATCCCACCATTTGTTTTTCTATTCACCTATTGTTGGATATTTGAGTTGTTTCCAGTTTTTGGTAGTTATGAGTAAAAATTCTGTGAATATTTGTTTATAGGTCAGGGTCTGTTATAACTAGTCTGGAGTACAGTAGTGTGATGATAGCTCACTGTAACCTTGAACTACTAGGTTCAGCAGTCACATACCAAGGCCAATTTTGGCCTAATAAACACCACTCGGGGGGTCATTCCCTGACCGCAGAATAACTAGTTCTATAATTGCTTTAAAAACCCATATATTTTACATGTCCTTGTGTCAGTATCAACACTTTAATCACATTCTCTGCATGTTCTTCTCATTATATTTTTTCCTTTTGATGCGTGGCTGGGATGGACACATCTGCTGCAATGCCTGCATCTATTTCTGTCTCTCATGAGAACAAAGGCAGTGTGGCCTTTTCTGGGTAAGCTTTTTATGGCTTGTCTCGGAACTCTTACCTTTGGTTTGGTATGAACTGTTCCTCTAATCACCACACTGTGTGCTTGATTGAGCTTGTGTCCACAAAGATTTATTGCCATTGTGCATTTTTTGTGGAGAACATGCATATTTTGAGCACACCTTAAATGTTCTTCGCAGAGCTGTCATGACCAATCTTTCAAAAAGTATTTTCTTCCTGATTATTTCTTCTGAATAAAGTTGCCAAGTTGCACCCAGCTGCTGTTTGTTTCCAGAAAAATCACGTAATAATTGTATGCCATAATGCCAGTGATATTGGAGAAAATTGCCAGGGGAAAACCCCGATAGAAAAATTCAGCGTTTCTCAAGTGCATCAACACCTGCTTTAGAAACACTGTAGAAGTGGATTACACCAGGCTTATTATCTGTCACCTGGATCTTCATGCTGTGTGGAATGTACTATAACTACTTTTGTTGTTTTTGGAACATAACTTACTAATGTCACATGGGGGGGGGGGCAAACCTTACTGTAACCGGATCGAGAGTTTTTTGTCAGTGCTGGCCTGAGTTCTAGAGGCAAATTACTTTTATCACTGTGAACAGTACCTACTGTGGTTATATTCTTTCTGTCCATGGTAATATTTCTTCAGACTGATCCAAATGACAGTTCTGAACCAGTCAACCAATCTTGGAGCTACTATTATAATTTCTTGGAAGATTTTCTGATTTCCCTGCATATGGCTCCTCCAAAAAACAGTAGTTCGTAGAAGAATCACATAAGAGATTGACTGCAGTTCCATACTTCCTAGGTTTAGTTGTATGCGAAGTGTGACTGGACAATGCCTATCAAAAGTCACCAATTTTTTATCAGCAGTGTCGGACTCCTGGGGACTGTAGTAAAGTGAGAGCTTATTTATGACCATAGTCCAAATCTCTCAAACTGGAATGAACGTGACGCTGTGTGTGAGCCTCACGTGTTGCAGCATCATCAGAACATGGGCATTGTAGCAAGAGCAGCATTCTCTGTACTGAAAATGTAGCATGGTAACCTGGAAAATTCTCACTGAAAAAATTTCAGATATTGTCTTTATTTTGCCAGTACACATCACAATTTATTTTTTATTTTTTTTAATTATTTTTATTAAATCATAACTTTGTACATTGATGTATTTATGGGGTTCAGGGTACTGGTTAAGTATACAATGTGAAATGCTTACATTGAACTAAATAACACATCCATCACAATTATACTCATTTCTTAATAGTTTTGAAATGTACCACTGTGACATACACATTACATGAGGTCCCCCGCAAATACCCTCCCTCCTCCCATATTCCCACTCCCCTCCCCTCCCTCCTTCCCCTCCCCTCCCCTCCCTCTCCTCTTCCCTCTACTTTCTGGACTATAGTTATGGTTTGCCATTCATATGAGTGTGTAGGTGGTTATATATTGATTTCATGGTAGTATTGAGTACATTGGCTACATTTTTTTCCCATTCTTGAGGTACTTTACTAAGAAGAATATGTTCTAGCTCCATCCAGGTAAACATAAAAGATGTGAAGTCTCCATGTTTTTTATGGCTGCATAGTATTCCATGGTGTACACATACCACAATTTGTTAATCCATTCATGGGTCAATGGGCATTTGGGCTGTTTCCATGTCTTGGCAATTATGAATTGGGCTGCAGTAAACATTCTGGTACAAATGTCTTTGTTGACACATCATAATTTAGAAGAATTCCAATTAGTTCCAATATTTCTTCTTTCATGAAGTCACCAGAATTTTGGATGAATACATTCTTAACATAATTTTTGACTAGATGTGGTTTCTAATTTGTAACCCTGAGTTAATATCCAGGGTTTCAATATTAATTAAATAGTTGGAAAGCATCCCATGGAGTTTTGGGTTCTATTCCCAATGGTATTCCTGCTTGAGTCCTCATAGTGTCGGCTGATTGTCATCTCCCCTGCCCATTTACTGGCAGTAAGTCCCCTCTCATTCTTGGTGGCACCGTCATCTGGGCTGCAGGTTGCTCTGTCTTCACAG
>NW_003852577.1:1945675-1950685 GCF_000181295.1 Otolemur garnettii
CATTTCTTCTTCTCCATCCTTGTCATCTTCCCCTGTGCCCTTGTACTCAGAAGGAACAATTCTTGTTTACTATCTGAAATAGTGAAAATATCCTCATCATTTCCTTCAAAATCTGATACTATCAGTTGTTCATCTATCTCAGCTGCCAACAAATTATATTGCCTCTTTGCCATATTTTTGCCTGCATTATGCGAACAAAAAGTAAGTCATCAAATATTCTGTGTTTTTAGTCCTGCATACCTTGATCTTCACCAAACACAAATATATTGCTTACTAACTTTACTATGAGAAAAACACTTAGGGAAAAATAGAACATCAGGTTTTCTAGAAAAGAGACCACCACTTATTGCTGTCTAAAAAGGAAGTGTCAAGAACTGCTGATCCAAGAGTGCTCACATGTGAAAGTGTCACAGGTGGGTGGGTAAGGGCCTGTTAACAAAAGTCGTTAAATGGTGAAACTGCATCTCTCTTCTGTATAGACAAATAAGAATCAACAAAACCACCATGGGGTCAGTCCCTGACCTCCTCCTTGGTGTCCGATTATTACTAAGCAGTCCTCCCCCTCAGCCACCTGAGTATCTGGGACTACAGGTGCCTGCCAGCACACCTGGCTAATTCTTAAAAAAATTTTTTGATGGAGTTGGAGGTGTTTCTGTGTTGCTAAAGTTGGCTTCACACATGTGGTCTCAAGTGTCCCTTTTACCTCAGACTCCCAAAGTGCTGGGCCTAGATGAGCTACTGGGCCTGGCCTGTTCACAAGTCTTTGTATGTATATTTTATTTTTCAATTTGATAAATAGGAATAGAATGGCTGAGTCATTTAGTAAATACATATTTAACTTTATAAGAAACGTTGAAATTCTTTTCTAAAGTTGTTATACTATTTTACATTCTACCAATAGTGTGTGAGTTCCCAGTATTCCACATCCTCCCTGACACTTTTATGTTGTGGTATCTTATTAGAATTTTATTTTGTAATCTTCTAATGATCTTGGGCATTTTAAAAATGTGCTTATGATAGATAAGTCATATACCTTCTTGATGTAGTGTCTGTTTTAATATTTTGCCTGTTTAAGAAATTAGGTTTCTTTAAAATTAAGTTGTAAGAGGTTTTTTTTTAAATCTACATACAAGTTCTTTGTTGTATGCGTGTATTATGAATAGTGTCCTTAGAAGAGCAAAACTTCCTTACTTTTAAAGTCCACTATATCAATTTCTCTTTTAACACTTAATCTTTTGTGTTTTATTTAAGAAATATTAATTACCCCACATATTTCTATTATGCGAAGATTTTTCTCATATTTCCTCTAGAATTTATTTTAGCTTTTATGATAGGTCTGTGATTCATTTTGAATTAATATGTGTGTACACTATGAGATAAGGGTTGACATTCTTCCAGCACTCTTTAAATTACTTTGGCATTGTCAAAGACCAGTTGGACATGTATGTGTAGCTCTATTTCTGAGCTTTTTTTTTTTTTGAGACAGAGTCTCACTGTGTCACCCTCGGTAGAGTGCGTTGGTGTCACAGCTCACTGCAACCTCAAACTCTTGGGCTTAAGCAATTCTCTTGCCTCAGCCTCCCAGTAGCTAGGGCTACAGGTGCCTGCCACAATCCTGGTTATTTTTTATTGTTGTTGTCATTGTTGTTTATCAGGCCCAGACTTGGTTGGAACCCGCCAGCCCCAGTGTATGTGGCCGATGTCCTAACTACTGAACTATGGGTGCCGAGCCTCTGAGCTCTTTTTGTTTTTATTAATCTGTGTGTCTACCTTTGTGGCATTGCCTCACTGTCTTTATTGTGGTGGCCTTATAGTCTTAAAATCAGTTTATATAAAGTCTCTGACTTTGTTTCTCCTTTTCTTTTAATTTTAAATTTTTACCTGTTTTTGAGACAGGGTCTCACTCTGTCACCTGGAGTAGAGTTTAATGGTATCATCATAGCTCACAGCAATCTCAGACTTCTGGGTGCAAGCGATTCTCTTGCCTCAGCCTCCCCAGTAGCTGGAGTTACAAGCACACACTACCATGTCCAGCTAATTTTTCTATTTTTTTATAGAGATGGGGTCTCACTCTTGCTCAGGCTAATCTCAAACAGTCTTCCTGCCTCAGCCTCCCAAAGTGCTAGGATTATAGGTGTGTACAAGCACACTAGACCTCTGTTTTGCTTTCTGTTGTTATGCAAACATTGCCCAATAATATTCTCCCCTTTCAAGATCATTTTGGCTAGGAAAAAACCTGTAGAACATTCCTGATTCTCTAATTTGATTGTCATTCTTTTTTGTATTAAATTATTTCATAGTGTTGCTCTAAAATTTTAAAGTCTTAGAACACAAAGTCCTGTGTGAGTCCTATTTGTCCAGTCCTCTGTGCCAGTCAAAATTTTTTAAAGAGGGATACCATTTCAGAGTTTTTTATAGAGTGAAAAATCTCACCTCCTTCTTGATTTTTAAAATTCTAGTTGATATTGGGCAGCACCTGTGGCTCAGTGAGTAGGGTGCCAGCCCCATATACTGAGGGTGGCAGGTTCAAACTCGGCCCTGGCCAAACTGCAACAAAAAAATAGCCATGCACTGTGGCGGGCGCCTGTGGTCCCAGCTGCTTGGGAAGTTGAGAGGTTGCTGTGAGCTGTGACACAATGGCACTCTACCAAGGGCAATAAAGTGAGACTCTGTATCTAAAAAAAAAAAAAAAAATTCTAGTTGATATCAAGGAATATGAATGCACTGGAATTTTCAGTCTATGATGAAGTTGGAATAGGCTTTTTTTGGGAATTTAAACAAGTTTTGATATTTTGGTATTAGGTTAACTACTAAACTTCTCCACTCTCTGTTCATTCATTCATTCATTTTAGTGACAGGCTTTCACTGTGTTTCACAGGCTAGAGTGCCCTGGCATCAGCTTAGTAGCTCACAACAACCTCAGACTCCTAGGTTCTTGCCTCAGCCTCCCAAGTAGCCTGGTGATATGCCTGGCTAAGTTTTCAATTTGTAAGAGAGATAGAGTCTTTCTCTTGCTCAGGCTAGTCTCAAACTTCTGAACTCAAACAATCCTCCTGCCTTGGCCTCTCAGAGTGCTGGATATTCAGGCTTTTTGAACTGTAACTAGCAGACCAGGAGGAGGTGGTAGAGGAGGATTGAAGTTTCTTATTTATTCTTAATTTCCCATATTAGACAAGACTTCCTAAAGTCCTAAAATAATGCCTGTCTTTTAGACTTGATACAATCCAAATGGCAAATTTAATACAATTTCTGGTCTTTATATTCTAAGTCACTTCCTTTTTAATTACTAGTATAGAAAAGCTAAATGTTTTGAATTTTGGACAGTGTCATTAGCACAGGAAGAGGACAGGGAAGTCATCTACCTTAAGTTCATAATCCAAAATTACAAAACACATGAGGGACTAAATCTACCACAGGTAATCTCCAGACATCACAAACATCAGTCTTAACGTCTTCTGAGGATTTTGGCAGTCCAAATAACCAAAGGCTATAGAGTATTTTAAGATGATTGAATCTTTTTTTTTGAGACAGAGCCTCAAGCTATGCCCTTGGGTAGAGTGCTCTGGCATCACAGCTCACAGCAACCTCCAACTCCTGGGCTCAAGTGACTCTCTTGCCTCAGCCTCCCAAGTAGCTGGGACCACAGGCGCCCACCACAACACCCGGCTATTTTTGGTTGCAGCCATCATTGTTGTTTTGGCGGGCCCAGGCTGGATTCGAACCCGCTACCTTAGGTGTATGTGGCTGGTGCCTTAGCCACTTGAGCCACAGGCACTGAGCTGATGATTGAATCATTTTAAGAAGTGAAAAATGTTAGGAAGTAAAATGACACTACTAAAATAGACCAGTATGTTCTGCCAAAAAGGAAAGTAAAATGACTGATGTTCAATTCCCACTGGACAGAAGTAACGGGATTTGAAGTTAGAAATGGAGATTACAACCCTTAGAGGAAAAGGGAAACAAATGTTGATGACTGCTGGCTTTGTGACACAAACAATGCCGGGTGCTTTTATTAATTTTTATCTCTTTCAATTCTCAGAACCACTTTTTGAAGTAGTTTAACATTCCACTTCAGAAAGCACTTTTACCTATAGATGGGGTGAGGATAGCACGCGAAGCAAGATCCTTGAGGAAAATGATGAGCCTAGTTTTGAGTATCTTACGGAAGCTGTAGGGTTTTCTGGGGAGTAATCCAGGAAATGCTAACTCTGGAGAGAAAGCTGTGCTTAAAAGTTTTTTTGTTTTGTTTTGTTAGTTTGTTTTTCAGGCAGAGTCTTACAGCAACCTCAAACTCCTAGGTTCGAGGGATAATTCTGCCTTGGCCTCCTAGAGTGCTAGGATTGCAGGCATGAGCCACTGTGTCCACCCTGTGCTTAAAGTTTTAAGCTGCTTCAATTCCTAAGGTGGTTGGACTTACTGAATATACCCAAATCTGTTTACTTACAAATACAGCAGTTAAATAAACTGCCTAAAGGAGCGAGTGAAGGGGTGATTTTGATTTAAGTCTGAGGGTTGAAACTTTCTATACACACTGACAAATATATAGAGACAAAAGGTAGAGGAATGGTTGTATAAAACTGACAGCGGTAATAGATAAATCAAAGGGGCAGCTGATGAGAGGTTATTAGACTCAGTGCATAGTCACCTCTTAACAGTGTCCTTGTGATAGGATGAAAGGAGTAAAGGATGTTTGCAGGTACAGGTTATTGGGGAGGAGATTAGGGGGAGATTTGGATGTGCTTGGTGGGAAGTTGAGTTGTTGCTGTCTGATGGTTTCTATTTTCTCAGTAAGTAGGGAGCCTGTTCTGCTGAGGGGAAGGAGAATGTGGAGAAGGGGGCTTGAGAACAGTGTTTGTGTGTGTGTGTGTGCGCGCGCAAAATGTAACTAGGGAAGCTTGGAAAGATTTGTAAACAGTACGCATTAAAAACTTAATTGAAGACTCAGCCAGAATGAAGTGGAAATGTTGAAGAGACCTATATCAAGTTCTGAAATAGCATCAACTATACAAA
>NW_003852577.1:1952912-1956293 GCF_000181295.1 Otolemur garnettii
CTGGATATGTACACCATGGAATACTATGCAGCCATAAAGAAAGATGGAGACTTTACGTCCTTCATGTTCACATGGATGGAGCTGGAAAATGTTCTTCTTCGCAAAGTTTCACAAGAATGGAAGAAAAAGTATCCAATCTACACACCCCTATTATGAAACTAATTTATTCCTTTTATATGAAAGCTATAACCTAATAACAGCCTAAGAATATGGGGAGAGGGGAGGGAGAGGGGAGGGGGGAAATGGGTGGAGGGCGGGGGATTGAAGGGATCACTTCTGAGGTTTATCTTACAAGGGTACAAGTGAATCTTTCTAAGAGTAGAATGTGAATGTTTTAAAACAATAACTAAGGAAATGACATGAAGGCTATGTTAACCAGTTTGATGGAAGTGTTCAGATTGTGTGTGGAAACCCCACACTGTACCCCAGAAGTGCATTAATGTACATAGTTACCATTCAGTAAAAAAATTAAAAAAAAAAAAACTTAATTGAGAAGGCAGTGCCTATGGCTCAAGAAGTAGGGTGCTGGCCCCATATACTGGGGGTGGTGGGTGGGTTCGAGCCTGGCCCTGGCCAAAAACTGCAAAAAAAAAAACAAAAACAAAAAAACTTAATTGAGGTTAGAGACTTAGGATTTGTAATATCCATAATGGAGGTTGAATAATTTTTTTCTCTTGGGTTGCTTTCAATATTTTTGTATTTATTTTTTGCTATTACAAAACAGGGATGCCTAGAAACCTCCTTTATACACATGGTGCGTGTATGGTATATGTAGGGTGTGTGTGTGGGGTGAAGTTTCTGAAGGGTTGAATACCTCAGAGTGAATTGTGATGTCTTTGAGTCTTTTTCAACCTTAATAGATTTTTGCCAGTTTGCTTCCTGATTAATGAGGTGGACCACCTTTTCAGGCTGGCTTCTAGGAAATGCCTGTTCTGTTTTTCTCTGTAGTTTTCTATTGCCTTTTCCTTGATGATGTGTGGGAATTTCGTATAGTCATTATTCAATATTTAAGCTTCAAATATCCTTCTGGTTTGGCTTGACTTTTCACTTTATAGAATCTTTTAAAGAACAAGAGTTTTTTTTTTTTATTCTTCTGGAGACAGGGTCTCACTCTCACCAAGGTTGGAGTGCAGTGGTATGATTATAGCTGACTGAAACCTCAAACTCTTGGGCTCAAGCAATCCTCCTGCCTAAGCTGCTTGAGTAACTGGGACTGTAGGAATGTGCCACCTTGTTGGCCAATTTTTTAGGTTTTTTTGTAGAGACAGGGTCTCACTATGTTGCCAGTCTTGTCTAGGTCCCCTGGGCTCAATTATCTTGCCTTAGCCTCCCAAAGTGCTAGGATCACAGGCATGCGCCAGCATGCCCACCCAGTTCTTAATTTTTTTTTTAACTTTATTTTTTTTGCAGTTTTTGGCTGGGACTGGATTTGAACCTGCCAACTCCAGCATATGGGGCCGGCGCCCTACTCCTTTGAGCCACAGGTGCCGCCCCCCAGTTCTTAATTTTAATGGAATTATTCTTTTATTACTTTTGTGTCTTGCTTAAGAAATTTTTCTCCATTCAGGGATCAGAAAGACATTTTCTTTTAAAAATTTAAAAGAAAGTGTTGCTTTTGCAAATCTTCAGTCCATCTGGAATTGATATTTCTATATGGTGATATATTTGTAAGTGTCCAGTTTCATGTTTTTCCCCTTATGGATAATTAATCAACCCAACACTGTTTACTGAATGGTCTTTTTCTCAGTGGTCTGCAGTGCCATTTGTGTCACGTCAAATTTTCATATATGTCTGGGTTTATTTGGGGGTTCTTGTCTATTGGTGAATTTATTTTCCACTTTAATCTGTATACATTTATTATATTTCCTTAAAAGATTTTGCTAATTGTATGCCATCCTGTTGTTTAAAAGGTCCCCTGGTTTATAGGTAAATTAATTTACCTATAAATTGGTTGTTAGATACAGAAGACTTGATCTGTTTATTTATTCATTTGCCAACACTAATTTGTAGGTGTCATATACTTTAAAAAAAAAAAAGCAAAAACAGCTTTTTTTTTTCTGAGACAGAGTCTCATTTGTCACCCTGGGTAGAGTACTGTGGTGTCACAGCTCACAGCAACCTCTAACTCTTGGGGTTAGGCGATTCTCTTGCCTCAGCCTCCTGAGTAGCTGGGACTACAGGTACCCGCCACAATGCCCAGCTATTTTTTGTTGCAGTTGTCACTGCTGTTTTAGCTGACTTGGGCCATTCGAACTTGCCACCCTCAGTATATGGGGCCGATGCCCGACCCACTGAGCTACAGGTCCCACCCACAAAAACAGCTTTATTGAGATATAATTCAAATGTCATATAAGTCACTCACTTGAAGTATATAACTCAGTGATTTTTAGTATATTCATAGAATTGTACAACCATCACCACAATCAATTTTAGAGTATTTCTTAACAACTACCAAAAGAAATCTTAAACCCTTTGGCAGTTACCTTCACCCCTATTTCTGTATGCTTTCCATATTTCCCCCCAAGCCAAAGCACCTGCTAGTCAGCTTTCCATTGTAGTAGATTTGCCAGTTCTGAACATTCATAGAGATGGGATCATAGGATAATATGTAGTCTTTTCTGACCTTTCATTTAGCTGTTTTCAAGGTTCTTACATGTTATTAGCGTATCTCAATACTTCATTCTTTTTATTGCTGAATGTGATATCGCACTATGTGGATATACCACATGGTATCTATTCATTTGTCAGTTTCTGGACATTTAGGGTAGTTTTCACCCTTTGGCTATAGGTATAAGTTTTGGTACAAACATGTTTTTGTATTTCATATATGTAATCCCAGGACTAGAATTGCTGGATCAAATGGTAACTCAGTGTTTACCCTTTTTTTTTGAGACGGAGTCTCATTTTGTTACCCTCAGTAGAGTGCTATGGCATCATAGTTCACAGCAACTTCAAACTCCTTGGTTCAATTATCCTTCTTGCCTCAGCCTCCTGAGTAGCTGAGAGTGCAGGTGCCCACCATGATACCCAGTTAGTTTTAGATATGGGGTCTTGCTCTTGCTGAGGCTGGTCTCCAACTCCTCAGCTCAAGCAATTCACCTGCCTCGGCCTCCCAGAGTCGTGAGATTACAGGTGTGACCCACTGTGCCCAGCTTCAAGGTTTAACTTTTGAGGAACAGCCAGACTGTTTTCCAAAGTGGCAGTACCATTCTGTAATCCTACCAGCCATTCGTGAGGTTCCAGTGTCTCCACCCCCTCCTCCTACTTACCTGTCTATTTTAGCCATGTTAATAGGTGTCTCGTCATGGTTTTGTTTATTTCTGATGACTAATGATGTCCAGCATGCTCTTAAGTGTTTATTGGTCATTTGCTTTTTTTTTT
>NW_003852577.1:1956568-1957735 GCF_000181295.1 Otolemur garnettii
TTGAGCCACAGGAGCCGAGCCAGTCATTTGTTTATCTTCTTTGGAGAACTGTTTAGTTCCTTTGCTAATTTTTATTTATTTATTTATTTATTTTTAGAGACAGAGTCTCACTTTAGCACCCTTGGTAGCGCCCCTGGTAGAGTACTGTGGCATCACAGCTCACAGCAACCTCCAACTCTTGGGCTTAGGCAATTCTTAGACCCTCAGCCTCCCAAGTAGCTGGGCTACTGGTGTACACCACTTTGCCTGGCTATTTTTGTTGCAGTTTGGCCTGGGCCGGGCTTGAACTCATCACCCTCAGTATATGGGCTGGCGCCCTACCCACTGAACCATAGGCTCTGTCCAGCCCTTTGCTAGTTTTTAAAGTTTGTTATTCTTTTTTTAATATTAATGAGTTGTGAGGGTCTATTATATTCCAGTTACAAGTTCGTTCTCAGATACATGATATGTAAATCTTTTCTCTCATTCTATGGGGTTGCTTTTTAAATTGGATATTATATATACATGCACTTCTATCATAAGGTACATTAGGTCAAGTTATCTCTTTTTGTCATGTTAGCAAATGGTGGTGATCATTGCCTAGATTTGTTCACTTTCTGACAGTTACAAAGTGGTAGTATGCAAATTTTATAATTCTTTCCTGATTAAAGTTATGAGTTTGAAGTTAAAAGTTCTTTGAACACATTTAGGATACTTTTTCACTGTCTGTGGTTTTCATTGATTTTTGGAAGTCAGTGTTGTCACCAATTTGCTGAAACATGGATACCCAGTTAATGCAGGATATCCACACATCCTTAGACTTTTTGTTTCAGAGCTGTAGTTTTTCAGCTGTATCATCACTTGAGAGGGTAATTTTGTATCCTCATATAGTCTTAGAAGCCAAATGAATCTGCTTGTTTTGGTGACTTTGCTTAGGAAAACAATCAGTAACCAAAGAACAATTTTATAAATATCTGTATTGCAGAAGAGTGCTTTCTCTTTTGTAGGTTAGAGAGATATAGTTTATATACCATACAATTCACTCATTGTAAGCATGCAGTTTGGTTTTTAGTAAATTTATATCATGTGTAACATTACATTGTAGCCCACTTTTAGTACAGTTCCATCACCTCAAAAAGTTTCTTTTGTCCTTTTCTTTCTTTTTTTTTTTTTTTTTTTGAGACAGAG
>NW_003852577.1:1958099-1998940 GCF_000181295.1 Otolemur garnettii
TTTTTTTTTTTAAGCTGGGGTCTTGCTGTGTTAGGTAGGATAAACTCTTGGGCTCAAAAGATCCTCCTGCCTCAGCCTCCTGAGGAGCTGTGACTATAGTCTTTGAAGTGACTTCATCAGATTCTCAGAAGGGCCTGTGTCTTTAAAAAATTTTAGTAAAGAAAAAAAAACATTTTTAGTAGAGTGTCAATTATACAAATGCAGTAAAGTCAGAATCATTGAGTTTATCTTACTAAAGTGATTCTGAAATTGTTCCTGTAAATGAAAACTTTAGAAAGGAAAACTATGGGGATATGCTATTTAAAAAAATTTTTTAAACTGTATGCTGTATAATTTGTTAGACTTTATAAAATATAACCATTCTTAAACCTATTGATAAACTAAATTAATAGGGAACTTTTTTAGCGTTAGTTTTCAGCATATTGCTTTTTGATTTCTTAGGCTCCGTTTAGGGTTTCTCCCCCCCAGCCCCCTTTGGTGCTTTACAGTTTTACTGTGACGCATCCTTGTGTGCATTTATTTTTATTTTTCTACTTAGTTTGTTTGGCTTCTTGAAACTGTGGTTTATTGTTTTTTATGAGGTCTGCCTTCTGTCTCTTTACCTATTGCTTTTGACCAATGCCTTTATTTTTCTAGAACCCAAATAAACATAGTCTCTCTGTTTTTTACCTTATCTTCCGCATTTATCATTTTTTGTGCCTCTAATTTCATGACTTATAGTTTCTTTGACCTGTCTTAAAGTTCATAAACTGTCTTTATATCAAATCTGCTGTAAAACCCTTCTGTTGAGTTCTTCATATTGGTCATATATCTGTATTTCAATAATTATTTTTCATATTTCAAAGTTCTGTTTGGTTCTTTTTTTGTTTGTTTGTTCAGTTTTTCAAGTCCTGCTGGTCATTTATGGTCATTTCTTCTGGCTTGCTGATAATTTATTTATTTATTGTTTTTTACAGACAGAGTCTTACCCTGTTGCATGGGTAAGAGTGCTGTGCTCTCAGTCTAGATCACGGCAACCTCAAACTCCTGGACTGAGCCATCCTCCTGCCTTAGCCTCTAAAGTCGCTAGGACTACAGGTGCCCGCCACACCTGGCTAATTTTCCTTTTCTAGTAGAGATGTGGTCTGGCTTTTCTCAGGTTTGTCTTGAACTCCTGAGCTCAAGTGATCCTCCCACTTCACCTCCCAGAGTGCTAGAATTACAGGTGTGAGCCATCGTACTTGGTCTGCTTATTGATATTTTAAATTCTATTTGTCTATTAAATATTTGTCTGCTTAAATATTTGCTGTAGTTTTATATTTTATAACCTAGGTGTTACAGTTTAGCTTTCCAACTCTGCTTCAGGGCCCAGGACTTAGTCCTTCTGTTCTCAGTATGAAATAGGCAATTTCCCTCATACTTTCTTTTCACTTATTTGCCTTTTATGACTTTTCCTTTAGGTTTAACCTTACTCACTTTGTTCCTCTTTACTACTTATATAGGATGAACAATGCATTAAAAAGTATTTTTTTCTGTTATAACTAGGATCCAGTTGTAATAGAACAGATAAATTCTCAAAGTATGAGGTCCTTCAGAAGTGACATATACTGTTTTTATTAAAGAAGATGTACATTATTTAAAATAGAACTCTTAAATCAGTAAGATACCATTACCATACTTCCCTCCTGCACAGTTGTTTAGTCCTCTGTTAGCTATGAATGTATGTATGTATGTATGTATGTAGTTAGTTAGGAGATGGCATCTCACTATATTGCCCAGGCTGGTCCCAAATTCCTGTTCTATGTCTACAAAAAACATTACCTGGGTTTTGATAGAAATTACATTAAAATTATATATCAATATGGGGAGAATGGACATCTTTGCCAAATTGAGTCTACCTGTTTATGAACACCAATATGTCTCCATTTGTTAGATCGTCGTTGAATTCTTTCATCAGTGTGGTATACTTATATGCAGACAAGCCCTTCTGTATGTACACATGTATTGTTAGGTCTATACCTAAGTATTTAAAGTTTGGAGAGATTTTATATGATAATGGGCTTGTATTTTTAATTTTAATGTCCATGTTTTCATTGCTACTATATAAAAATACAATTCTTAAATTTTTTATCATGTGTCTTATGACCTTGTTGAACTCAATGTATTAGATCCAGAAGTTGTTTGGATTCCTTAGGGTTTCCTTTGTAGACAGTCATGTTATATGCACGTAGAGACCATTTTATTTGTTCCTTTCTGATCTCTGTGCTTTTCATTTTCTTGCTTTATTTTACTGGCTAGAACTTCTAGCACTGTGTTGAATAAAAGCAATGAGAACAGACACCCTTATCTTGTTTTCGGTTTTGGGGAACAATACAATATTCAGACTTTTGCCATAAAAATGTTAACTGCAAGTTTTTCATAGTTTTTTCAAGTTGAGGAAATTCTCTGCTGTTGCTGTTTTTTTCTGACTGTTTTTCTTATGAATGGATATTGAATTTTATTAAATACTTTTTTGTGCATTGACGTGATCATTTTTTACCATTGATTGATTTTTCAAATACAGAACCATCCTTGCATCTCTTGAATAAAGTCCACTTGGTCATCATCTATAATTTTTTATATTTATTGTGATCTATTTGACACAATAGAAGATGAGCCCTTTTCTTTAGTAATATTTTGCTAAAGATTTTTGCGTCTATAGTCATGAGGAATATGCCTATAGTTTTCTTTTTTATGCCATCTCTGATTTTGTTAGCAGGATAATACTAGCTTCATAAAATGAATTGAGAAGTATTTCTTCATCTGTGTTTTGGGGAGAGAGTGTGTTGAATTGTTGTGAATTCTTTTTTAGACTTTTGGAAGGATTCACTACTTAAGCCATCTGAATTTTAATAATGGTACAGTTCTAATCTTTAAGTGACTAAGGACAGTTTACAGGTTATGAAAAAAAACTTCCTTAATATTGAATATTTGAAGATTGTTCAGCATTCATTACTTTTTTTTTTTTTTTGACAGGGTCTTGCTCTGTTGTTCTGGGTAGAGTGCAGTGGTGTCATCATAGCTCACTGTAGCCTCAAACTCCTGTGCTCAAGTGGTCCTTCTGCTGTAGCCTCCCAAATAGCAGGAATTATAGGGAAATGCCACCAAATCCAGCTAATTTTTTCTAATTTTGGTAGACATGGGGTCTCACTCTAGCTCAGGCTGGTCTCAAAACTCCTGACCTCAGGCAACCTTTCTGCCTCTGCCTTCCAGAGTGGTAGGATTACAGGCATGAGGTACCCACGCCTTGTCCTCATTACCATTTTTTATGATGAGCTTATACATAAGGCATTCTCTATAATAGTAATACCCAAGTCAAAATGCAGAAATATATTAAATACAGAATTAAGATTCAAGGCTCTTTCTGCTGTTGAACCTTATCAGTGATAATAGTTTTGTCAGTGCATTATTCTTTCACAGTAAATGAATGCAGCTAATTTAAATTTTGCTTCAGAGTTTTCCTTATATGTATTATATCTCTGTATCTAAGTTTATTCTAGATTACTTCAATAAATTTAGCAAACTTTTATTATTTGGATTCTATGGGATTTCTTTTCTTTAAGAAGAGATTAAGTTTTCCCTGCAATTTAAGAGAAATACCAGAACAAAAGAACTATTAAATAAAATAGTAAACTGAATCCTGCAGTATATTAAAAGAATAATACACCTACCAGGTTTAGTGGCTTGTGCTTATAATCCTAGCACTCTGGGAGGCCAAAGCAGTGGATTGTTTGAGCTTAGGAGTTCAAAACCAGCCTAAGCAAAAGTGAGACCCCATCTCTTCTGAAAATGGGAAAATTAGCAGGGCATTGTGGTGGGTGCTTATAGTCCCAACTACTCAGGAGACTGAGGCAGGAGGATTGCCTAAGCCTAAGAGTTCAAGGTTGCTGTAAGCTATGATGCCATGGCACTATACCCAGGACGCAGAGTGATACTTTGCCTAAAATAATAATAATAATAAACCATGACCATGAGTCTTTATTCTAAAAATGTAAGGATGTAATGAGATACGTATGTGTGTATGTGTAATAAAAGAACTCATCTTTACGTCAGAGGGAAGCTATGTAATCATTTCAACGGTTTCTGATAAGACAAGCCTGATGGACCCTCTTAATAAACTTAGGTACTTTAACTTTTAATACAAAATATATATTTCAAATTTATTTTCATTTCATACAGTTTTTAAGGTGATAGCACTGCTTTTTTAAAACTTAAGTCATTAGAAATAGAATTTATTGATTGCAAGCATCAAAAAATTCTCTGATTTAAGCAAAACTATAATTTATTGGAAAAGTATGAGGTGGCTGATAGAGTGAGTAGGGACATGGAAGAACTGGGACCAGAGGACGTCAAGAGCATAGGTGTTATTCACTGCCTTATCTAGACTCTTCCTTGGAAATTTAATATCCCTTTTTTTCTTTCCACTTTGTTTAAGATTCAGAGTTACAGGTGAGAGAATTCTGTTAGTAGAGTTGGGTCTCATGCCCTACTTAAGCTAAGTAAGAGTGAGACACTTTAGGTTACATCTAGAATCTACACAATAGGGAGGATATGATTCCCCAAAGAAAACTGGGTGCAATTTGGACAACAAATGGATTCTCGGAAGACAGGCCACACCTTCCATTGTCCACAAAATTAACCAACAGATTTCCAATAAAATAGACAGTTTTGCCTTTTTAACTACTTATAGTTCATCATTCAAAATTGTAGTACTGGCTCGGTGCCTGTAGCTCAAGCAACTGGGGCACCAGCCACATACGTTGGAGCTAGCGGGTGTGAATCCAGCCCGGGCCCACCAAACAACAATGACAACTACAACCACAAAATAGCCAGGTGTTGTGACAGGTGCCTGTAGTCTCAGCTACTTGGGAGGCTGAGGCAAGAGAATCGCTTAAGCCCAAGAGTTTGAGGTTACTGTGAGCTGTGATGCCACAGCACTTTACCCAGGGTGACAGCTTGAGACTGTCTCAAAATAAATAAATAAAATCATAATACTTAGTCCTTAATCCTTAATTACTTCTAAAAAATTTAAATCTCAAATGCCCAAGACCTTAATTTATATATTATTAATAATAATATCAGTATTTTTATACTTATATCTTTATTTTTCTTTTTAGACAATGCGAAGACACAGAAATGAAGTGACAGTTGAACTGCGGAAGGTAAGGGTGATTTTTTGCATTTAGAGAAAAGTAATTAGACATTTTTCCTGATGTTAAAATGCTATATATCGGGCGGCACCTATGGCTCAAAAGGTTAGGGTGCTGGCCCCATATGCCACAGGTGGCGGGTTCAAACCCAGCCCTGGCCAAAAAAAGAAAAAATGGTATATATCTTGAATAATGAAAATACTGCAGCAAATTAGTGGTCTATCCCTAAAACCACACATTATTAGATAGTTTATAATGGTTCTAGGCTCTAATGTGACGTACTTTACCATTGTTGAAATTTTCATAACATCAGATTAATTTAGATATTTTTTCCTTAATAGCTTCTTTTTGTGAGCTGTGTATGGAACAGGATTCCTCTCCCTTTTCCCATGTAGAAGTTTTATACACCTGTTAAAGATACTTTAGAAAAATAAATGAAAGTAGAAAAACCTTATTGTGTCTTGCTAATTGAATGCACCTGCTGTTAAAGTTTATTATATTTTCATCCATTATTTTTGGAGGACTGTAGAGTTATCTTCATCAGATTGTGTTTTGAAGTGAACACATTTTATTTGAAGCAAATATTTAAATTGCCAGTCAAAAAAATACACATAATGAATTCTTTCTATATACATATACATGTTAACAGATAGACTTGAAACTTATTTCAAATCTTAAATTCTTTTTTCCTGATCTAATTCACTCTTAAAACACCTTTCTGTATTAAAGTATCATCTTAAACTTCAGTTTTAGAGAGAGCAAAAGTCTTGATTCTGAAGATATACCCTCATAGTCACTAGAACTAAATAAACCTGTGCATATACTTTTAAATTTAATTGTGATTTATTTAACATGCACTTTGTGTCATACACTGACTAGGTAGCTCTTCAAATCTCTAGTTTTACAAAGTATTAATATTATTTTTGCCAGAAGTTCATATTAACTGTGTTCACAAAATCTTCATCAGAAATTTGTTTATTTAGTTATTCAACCAGGCATCACTATTAGAGCTACCGTCTCATGGAGTTGAATGTTATATAAAAAAGTCACATAACCAAATACATCTTTACAAATTCTAGGTAATGTTATGGAGAGAAAATTTTTTAACAAGGTGTTCAAAGGTAACGTCTGAAGTAATAACTTGAAGGATAAATTGGAATTAGCTTATTTTTCCAAACATTCACATATCAAATTTTGATTTTGGTCCATTAGTGTCATATTCATTGGTGTAGTATATAGTTCTTGAAATCCATTCTCCTGTAACACTTCCCCTCCCATTTTTTATTAATTTTAAAAATACTTGCTAATTCCAGTGTCCTGTCAGTTTAGCTCCTTAATGGACACAGTAGTATTTTGGTAATCATATTTGCAGGTTCTTTCAGATACTTAGGTCATTTGGACCAGAAAGATGAACTAAGCTTTAGTTTAAATAAAGTGAGCTCCTTGCCAGTCTTACCACTTTAGACTTGGTTTTTTTTTCTTTTTTAACCTTTTTTTTTTAAAGACAGTCAGTTTGGAGTCAAATGCTATGGCATCATAGCTCACAACAACTTGAAACTCTTGGGCTCAAATGATTCTCTTGTCTTAGCCTCCTGAGTAGCTGGGACTATAGGCACCTACCATAGTGTGCTCAGCTAGCTTTTCTATTTTTAGTAGAGACAAGGTCTCGCTTTTGCTTAGGGTTGTTTTGAACTCCTGCGTTACAGCAGTTCACCCACTTTGACCTCCAGAGTGCTAGGATTATAGGTGTAAGCCATGAGCTCTACCCATTTGAGAATTTGAACTTGGATGTTCACTGATTGGTAAATCACTTCACCACATGGAAGTTGCTTTGAATATTTAATTTTCTGTTATAATATGAGCTTCTGAAGTGAAGGTAATAACGATATCCACCATTGCCAACTCCCTCCCCTTCCCACAAGCAATTCCCAAGTCTTTCCCTAACCCCCAGTCAATTTAATTGAATTCTAGATGTATTGTTGATATTTATTAAATGCTATTATTCAAGAATTAAATTAGAATTTCTTAAAATTTGTACTTATATTTGAATTAATTGATTTTTTTTGTTGTTGAAGTTTTAAAAAAATGTAGCTAGTGATACTCAAATGTCCTGATTTTTGACAAGTTGGAAATCTTGCACCAAAATGTAAAACAAGGCACTACTTCCTTTATCCAGAAAGTCTTTCTGATACAAATAAATGGGAAGATACCCCATGTCCATGGATTGGAGGATTAATATTGTTAAAATTTCCATTTTTCCAGATGTGATGCACAGATTCAGGGCAATTCATATTAAATTTCCAGTGGCATTTAGAAGAGCATCTAAAGATACCAAATAACCAAAGCAATCTTAAGCCAGAGACATCACACTATGTCATTTGAAGTCTACTGTAAAGCTAGAGTAATTAAAACAGCATGGTGCTGACATAAAAATGGACACATAGACCAGTGGAATAGTATAGAAAGCCCTCAAATAAATTCACACATTTATGGTCAGTTGATTTTTAGCAAAGGTGTTAAGAATACAATAGGAAAGGACAGTGTTTTCAATAGTCTTGGAAACTGGCTCTCCACATGCAGGAGAGTGAGACTAAAATGCTTACCTCATACTATATGCAAAAGTCAGCTCAGGATAGGGTAAAGACTTAAAGACCTGAAACTGCATATCACGATTCTCAACCTATGGGTTGCGGCCCCTTTGGAGGTCAAACAACTGTTTCACAAGGGTCACCTAAGACCATCAGAAAACACATATTTTTGAAAAACACATTTTTGCACAGATGAAGTAGCAACAAAAATAATTTATGGTTGGAGGTCACCACAACACAAGGAACTGTATTAAAGGGTCGCAGCATTAGGAAGTTTGAGAACCACTGTATTAGAGGAAAACACAGGGAATCAGGTGCTGTAGCTTATGCCTTTTGCAACTCAGGAGGCTGAGGCAGGAGGATTTCTTGAGAGCAGGCATTTGAGTCCAGCCTGGGCAATATAGTGAGACCCTGTTTCCGGGGGGGAAAAAAAAAGAAAACACAGGTAGGAGGAACTCTCCATGGCATTGATCTGAGCACTGATTTTTCTGGATATGACCTCAAAAGCACAACAACAATAACAAAAATAGACAAGTGAGATTACATCAACTTTTAAAGCTTCTGCATAGCAAAAGAAACAATCAGCATGAACAATGAAGAGACAGCCTACAGAAGATCCTTGAAAACCATATAGGGAAACAAATAACCAGATTTAAACCTGGGCAAAGGACCTGAATAAACATTCTTGAAAAAAAACATACACATGGCCAACAGATATACAGAAAAATATTCAATATCATCATTGGGGAAATCAAAACCACAATAATAGCTTTGACTAATAAAACCACATACCTGTTTGGAAACTGATTTTGTGGTGGTATAAGCTGTAGTTCCCAAACTATACACTGAGACACCACAGGGCTCCACAGTAAATTTAAAGGGTTGTTCTACATTTTGAGAATAATTCAGTGACGTCTTTCAGATACCACAGAACTATTAGATTAACAGGGAGTTCACAATTTGAACATAAAATCACACTGCACTCCTTTCAGTCGTGTGTTTTATCTGTGTGAAATAATTTTCCTTTCATTTCCTATGTTTTTCTTTTTTATAAATGACTGTTAAGTTGTTTGAATCTACCTAATTGATAAAAGATACTGTTAGATACTTACTTTGGCTTACACTATAGACTGAGAAAGTTCAGGGACTTTTAGTATAAAGCAAATGTCAGTGAATTTCAGAGTGTTGCATAGACCATGTTCTCTGACCACACATGTAATCTAATTACAAATCAGTGAGTAAGACAGTTACAAAAGCTTCACAGTGGTTGAGTTTATAAAAGTTGTAAAGTATTTCTTAAAGCATCAAAGAAATTCTATTGGATATTAAGAATACTTAAAAATGAACTGTATGAAAAATAGTACATGTGAGAACCTGTAGAATGCAGTTGAAGTGCTACTTCATGGAGAAATTCATAGCAAGATGAGAGAAGGAAGAAGTAAGCAGTACTAGGAGTTTTTAAAAGGCACATTAATTTAAAACATTTAATTTTTACTGCATAATCTCTTTAAAACAAAGTAGCTTAAAATAATAATTCAGCTAGCCATTCTGAGCTTCTAAAGTGAGGGTAATAACCACATCCACCTTTCTGGTGGGCTCCTTTATTGCCTTGGATCAGCTGGTGAGCTGGTTCATGAACAGATGTTTTAAGAGGGTCTCCTGGGCATGTCTGGCTGTTGACTTGGGGGCCCTGGTTGTGTTCCATGTAGCCTCATCCTCCAGTGGCTTAGTGTGGCTCAAGTGATGGTTTCAGGAACAAGGCGGCAAGAGAGGACCTGCCCTATGTGTGGGCACTTTTCAGGCCTGCTTGCCAAGTCACACATGGCACAGCCTTGCCTGTCATCAGTGCAGCACTGGATAGGAAGGGCAATTACTGCCATTTTTGTAAATAGACTGCTACAATTTGAATGTGAGCCTCTGGCCAGGGTACTCCTTGGTGTGGCTGGAAGGGCCTCCCTGGAAGGAACATGGACAGATTGTCCATGAGGGAGACAAGCAAGTTTTCCTTTTTCTAGTTATTCCTTCACAAAGGACAGTCGCTCATCCTAGTCTGTTTCTGTGGCTCTGTGTTTGTTAGTGGTGTATCTTTCAGTTCTTTGACCAACTGGGGACCTCCGTCTTTAGCACACTTTGGGTATCTGTGCACATCATACCACTGTCCTTACTATGTCAGCCCACTTTTCCTACATAACACTTTCCCATGTAACTACAGTGCATTTGTCAAATTAATTTAGGTTAAACTCTACCATCTAATCCATAAATCCAACTCAGATTTCGCATATTGCTCCCAATAAAGTCCTTTATAAATCTAAGATTAGACATTTTATCTAAGTGTCGTGTTTCTTCAGCTTCTTCTGGTCTGCTGTGTAAAAGAACTGTTCCTTGGTCTTTCTTTCATGATTGCGTTTTTGAAGAGTGTAGACCTGCTCATTGTGGAGTGGCACACGTGGGTTTGTCTGACTTTTCCCAGGTTAGCTATTTAAGTCAGTGCACCAGACAGGAGGCACCAAGTGTTGACTTGTCCTACACTGGTGGTGACACCTTTTGTCCCTTGGTCAAAAGTTTTCCTGCTGTTAAACTAACAAGTGTTTTGTGGAAAACCACTTGAGACTGTATAACCTATCAATGCATGGATTTGAATATTTGTAAAGTACTTTAAAAATAATTTAGAATTGGTTATTTAAGTAGTTACTAAAGAAGTGTTCTGTGATGTAAATGGAAATTAGTAAATTACTACTGATAGTGTATGTATAGGCATCGGTTTGTTTAAACGTGCTTGCTTATACACAGCACAAAAACTGGTGCCATGCAGATAAGTATATTTCCATATATACGTGTCTGAATCTTACTTTCTATTTAATCTTAAATTTAATATCAATTATTTAATGCCTCTTCAGTAACTTTCTGTTATGATCACTTTTGTAAATATATCAAACACTAGAAGTAAACCCTTTGAATTTTATGTTGAAAAGGACATTAGAGGCTCGGCACCTATAGCTCAACCCGCTAAGGTGCCAGCCACGTACACCTAAGGTGGCGGGTTCGAATCCCCAGCCCGGACCTGCCAAACAACAATGATGGCTGCAACCAAAAAATAGCCGGGCATTGTGGCGGGCGCCTGTGGTCCCAGCTACTTGGGAGGCAGAGGCAAGAGACTCGCTTGAGCCCAGGAGTTGGAGGTTGCTATGAGCTGTAATGCCATGGCACTCTACCCAGGGGGACAGCTTGAGGCTCTGTCTCAAAAAAAAAAAGAAAAAAGAAAAGGACATTAGAAATTGTTTAGTCTTTTGACCTAATTTATTTTGATTAACTCCATAAATTAAAGAGCTAGAGAAAATTGGTAATTTACATATTATGTGAAATAGCACATAATATGTAAATTACCAATGATTGAAGTCACATAAAATATAGAAATAGATTTATTAGTTTTGTTTGTAAAAGCCAAAATAGCAATAGTTTAAATCGAGATTATGGCAAGTAGGTGGTGCTTAGGTGGTGCTTATGTTGATAAGAATCCATTCTTGACATCCTTTAATACTAGAGAATTGAGCTCTTCCCATTAATCTGACTTCTTAATAAATTGGTTCAAGTAATGATTAGCAATAAGTCCATGAAAGTTAGCATACTAGTTGAAATATGTTTGCTAGGTGTTTATGATAATACTGTACCTGCAAATTTAAATCATTACTAAAGATCAGGAGGCACAGTGTTGGTCAAAACCATTACTACTTAATGAATATTGGGCGCACATGTGTTTGAAAGCTGGCATGTAAGCCAGCTGATTTGTTATCAAAGCCACAGTGTGGCCTTGTCATTGGTTTGCAGTGTGCACATTTAATTAATGCAATTCTTATGTATTTAGTATCTGTTTCACAATTGCCTAATGAAGTTGAAATAATTTTAATGGGTTTTTCTTTTTTTTTTTTTTTTTTTTTGAGACAGTCTTACTATGTTGCCCTCAGTAGAGTGCTATGGCGTCACAGCTCACAACAACCTCTAACTCTTGGGCTTAAGCAGTTCTCTTGCCTCAGCCTCCCGAGTAGCTGGGACTACAGGTGCCCGCCACGACCTCCGGCTATTTTTTTGCTGCAGTTGTTGTTGTTGTTTAGCGGGCCCTGGGCCGGATTTGAACCCACCTGCCTTGGTGTACATAGCCAGTGCCCTAACCACTGAGCTATGGGTGCCAAGCCTAATGAGTTTTTCATTAACAACAGCCTTCATGACTTCTTGAAGCATTTATTGGTTGCCTTTCAGAACAAAAGAGATGAACATTTACTGAAAAAGAGAAATGTTCCCCAGGAAGAAAGTTTAGAAGATTCTGATGTTGATGCTGATTTTAAAGCAGTAAGTTACCTTGTTTTTCTAAAACATCTTTAAAATAATTTTTACAACTGTGAGAACTTCATTTTTAATAAAGGAGCAATTCTATAATGATATTTTAACTTTAGCAGATACATTATTTAACTAATGTGATTTTGCTAATAAACTCTGCTGAATTATCTTTTTTCTTTTTAAGCAAAATGTAACACTAGAAGCTATATTGCAGGTATGTTATTAATTTACTATTCTTATTTTGAAGTGTTTGAAATTGCTTTTTTATTTTCTGAAATTTACATTTGGTATTACAGAATGCCACAAGTGATAACCCAGTGGTCCAGCTGAGTGCTGTCCAGGCAGCAAGGTAAATATTAGTTTGTCCAAAGAGAGCATTGTGTTGGCTGATAGTCTAGAAGCTGTCATTGTTATTTCTGTTCATTCGAGAATTATACCAATTAATTTCCTTATATTGCTTTTTCTAGAAAACTCTTATCCAGTGACAGAAACCCACCAATTGATGATCTAATAAAATCTGGGATTTTACCAATTCTAGTTAAATGTCTAGAAAGGGATGATAAGTAAGTATGGATTTGACTCTCTGTTTACTTTTGGTCATTAAACTTAAAATTTAGTATTGTTATTTAATCAGTGGATGAAGTTCGGTTTTGCATATATAGTGTTTTTTCAGTTGTCATGCATTTTTATGTAATTTTCTTATTCTGTGATCAAATTCAGTAGTTACAAAGTGGTTCTCTTAGTTTCTGAAGTATGTATATATTCTCTAGGAAATATTTAGTTCTTGTTTATTGCCTGTTCTAACTTATCTCAAATATTGAGTCTTTGTTAGGATTTTTTATTAGTAATATTTAAAACAACCCAAATAGTATTTGAGTCACTCTTTACTTATGAGTCTATATATAGATTAACCTCATGACTGAGTCAACATGAATGTTTTCCAGAGCTAAGTGGCACTCTCTTTCCCTGGGAATTTTTCAGCTGATCACTTATCCTCTGTGTAGTCTTTAACAGTATTCCAGCTACGATTAGGTGTCCAACATATGGTTTTTCATTTCTGGTAAATTAAGAATAAGGGGACAAGTTATACTTATCCAGAATAGAAGGGGGAAATACTGTTTGGTGGTATCTTGATGAATTGGTCATATTTCCATTTATGTTTAGAGATATCCTCAGTCCCATGTCTTAAACTTCATCAGTTTGAATTAACTAGATAGAATGTTAAGTGCGAATTCTAAAATATCTAAAAACAAATGCTGTTTTTGCATTTAAGACCATTTACACTGAAACTTGAGATATTTCCTAAATGTTGTCCAAGGAATTTTCACTTGACTAGGTAAGACTAGCAGTATGTAAATGTTGCTGCTAAAGTTAAAAATACCCTGTGCTTTCATTGTGTGCCCCAATACTCCTTTCTACTGCCCTGCAGACCCTTAACACTTTTTAAAATACTGTCATATATATTTTCTATGACAATGTTTATTTAAGTAAAGGTAAGCTTTATTTTAGCTGTTTAAAAAATAAATTCAATCCTACATCCTCTTTTAGGGACCCCATTTTGTTCCTGGTCTTCCCTCCCTTCCTTCCTTCATCCTTCCTCCCTTCTCCCTCTCTTCCTTCCTCCTTTCTCCTTCCTTCCTCCTCACTTCCTTTTCTCTCCAGCTTTTGTCATAAACTCATTTGTGTGGATGTATTTCTGAAACATAGCATATATACAGAAAAGTATACTAAAATATACAGCTTAATGAATAATTATAAAACACAGACCTCTATAACCACCACTCAAAGCAAAAATAAAAAATTTTCAGTGATTTAGATCTGTCTGTATGGGAAGTTGTTACAAGTATAAAAGACCATAGACTTTGGAACCATATGGCCCCTGGTTTAAATCCAAGCTTTGCTATTGATGAAAACCTAGGCGGTTGGGCAAGGTGGCGGATGGATTGCTTGAGTTCAGAAGTTTGAGACCAGCCTGAGCAAAAGCAAGACCCCATCTCTAAAAATAATAGCTGGGTGGTGTGGTAGGCACCTATAGTCCCAGCTACTTGGGAGGCTGAAGCAAGAGGATCACTTGAGCCCAAGAGTTTGAGGTTGCTGTGATGCCGCGGCATTCTGCCAAGGGTGACAAAGTGAGACTCTATCTCAAAAAAAAAAAAAGAAAAAAAGGGAAACTCTGGTGGCTCTTGAATCTTATCTGTAATAATAGGTGGCAGGACTAGCTTGGTGGCTCATGCCTGTAATCCCAGTACTTTGGGAGGCTGAGATGGAGAATTGCTTATAGCCAGCAGTTCAAGATCAGCCTGAGCAACATAGGAAGACCCCTTCTCTACAGAAAGTTTAAAAAATAGCCATGTGTGGTGGTGCATATCTGTAGTCCCAGCTATTTGAGAGGCTGAAGTGGGTAGATCACTTGAGCCCCTGAGCTCAAGATTGCAGCAAGTTGTGATAAGCAAGACCCTGTCTCTTACCCCAAAAAAAAAAAAAGAAAGAAAGAAAGAAAGAAAAAAAGAAGGAAGTGGTAAGGAATGGAAACAATGTTTATAATAAAATACTTTATACAATATTAAGCTGAAAGTAAATGTTCATTTATTATTTACTTAGTGCACTTGTGTATTTTTTCTGTGTCTTCTCTTATTCTCTTTTTTACAACACATTTGAGAAAACTTTCCCTGGCTTTGTAATTTTTGTTTTTTATTTCTATCTATTTTCTTCTTCTTTTTTTTTTTTTTTTTTGACAGAGCCTCAAGCTGTCCCCCTGGGTAGAGTGCTGTGGCATCACAGCTCACAGCAACCTCCAACTCCTGAGCTCAAGTGAGTCTCCTGCCTCAGCCTCCCAAGTAGCTGGGACTACAGGTTCCCGCCACAATGCCTGGCTATTTTTTGGTTACAGCCATCATTGTTGTTTGGTGGGCCCAGGCTGGATTGGAACCCGCCACCTTAGGTGTATGTGGCTGGCACCTTAGCCACTTGAGCCACAGGCACTGAGCCTCTATCCATTTTCTTAATTAAGGCCCCTGTTACCAGTATTTTGCCAGACCAGCTATCTTACTAGTTCTTTTTTATTCCAATGTGGGACAATATATGCCATCTGTCATCTTTGATCTTATTGTTCCTTTACTTCTCTGTTAGTGATAGCTTCTTTGTTTTGTTTGTTTTTGTTTTTTGAGACAGTGTCTCATTCTGTTGCCCTGGGTAGAGTGCCATGGTGTCAAAGCTCATAGCACCCTCGAACTCCTGGGCTCAAGAGATCCTCCTGCTTTAGCCTCCAGAGTAGTTGGGACTATATGCATGCAACACCATGTTCAGCTAGTTTTTCTATTTTTAGTAGACACAGGGTCTCACTCTTGCTTAGACTGGTCTCGAACTCCTGAGCTCAAGTGATTCTCCTGCCTTGGCCTCTCAGAGTGCTGGGATTACAGGTTTGAGCCTCTTCACCCAGCTCTGATAACTTCTTATTTACTTCATTCTACCAGAATTCATCATATACAAGAGAACTTCAAAAAGTTCATGGAAAGATGGGATTAAAAGATTAAAATAGAAAATACAAACTTTTTTTTGTTGTTGTTGTTGTTGCAGTTCGGCCGGGTCTGGGTTTGAACCCACCACCCTCAGTATAATGGGGCTGTCACCCTACCAGACACCTCCCTTTATTTCTTAACATATGTTTCATTAAGGTCAAGATACTTTTGTTAAGTGCTGATAGCAGCTATTTAGTCCACACCTACAGTACTGAGGGTCCTGAGTCTTCTGCCGTGCCTTTGCAGTCTTCTTCACGTATAAATTGAAGGAAAATCAGTGCTCTTTATAGATTTTTAAAGATTAGGAAACCAAAAGAAGTTAAGAGCCAAATCAGGTCTGTAAGATGGATACCTAATGATTCCCCATCCAAACTCATGAAATAGCCCTTATTTGATGAGAGGAATGAGCAGGAGTGTTGTTTTGGCAGAAGAGGAGTCTCTGTGAAGCTTCTCCAGAGAAGCTCTAAACTAACTTTCTTTTGTTTACTAAAGCTCTGATTTCTCCAGACACTCTCATAATAAGCAGATGTTATTGTTCTTTGGCCCTTCAGAAAGTCAGCAAGCAAAATGGTTCGAGTGTTCACAGAAACTGTCACCATGACCTTTGCTTTCAACCTTCTGCTTTTGGTTTGCCTGGACCACTTCTGCCTCTTGGTAGCCGTCACTTTGACTGTGCTATATTTTCAGGCTCACATTGGGAAAACCATGTTTCTTCTTCTCCTGTTACAGTTCTTCAGAGAAATGCTTCAGGATCTTGATCCTCTTGTTTAAAATTTCTGTTGAAAGCTGTATACTTGTCTGCAGCTGATCTGGGCACAGTGGTTTCAGCACCCATTGAGCATAAAGTTTGCTCAACTTTTATTTTTCAGTTAGAATTACATAAGCTGAATCTTTGGGGATATCTGTGGTGTTGGATATTTTGTTTGTTCTGTCAATCATTAGTCTTTAGTTAGGGGATGAACAAGATTAATTTTTCCTTGCAAATTGATATGGATGATTTGCCACATGCAGGCTTCATCTTCATCATGGTCCTGTTCCTTCTTATCAGCTACCCCTTCCAAGGGGTAGGGGCCAGAACCCTTGAGATCAGGAGTCAAAGACCAGTCTGAGCAAGAGGGAGACACTGTGTCTAATAAAAATAAAAAAATTAGCCAGGTGTGCCTATAGTCCCAGCTACTTGGGAGGCCGAGGCAGGAGGATTGCATGAGTCCAGGAGTTTGAGGTTGCTATGAGCTGTGACGGTGCCATGGCTTTCCAGCCTGGGCAACAGAGTAAGAATCTGTCCTTAAAAAAAAATGGGTTATCAAGTTACCTTTTTGTAAATATTGATTTCTTTGGGACACTACTCCTATAAACTGTTCATAAAGCATCAGTGACATCACCATTCTTCTACCCAGGCTTTACCTGGTATTTGATGGTTCTTCTCTCTTCCATTTTACCAGAATTCATATTGCTCTTTCTGGGCTCTTTTCCAACTATTGTCTTATCCTTTTTAGTGCTTTAGTCTAGATCCCGACCAAACATGTTATGACAAGTTAGTAGAAGTTTATTTTGGTGCAAAAAAAAATTGAAATCCATGCATAGTTTTTTTATAATACACATTTTACATGAGATTTTCAAGTCCCTGCCTCATAGTTTTTATCTGCTGTTGCATTTTCTCATCTGTTCCATGTTTTTGACCTGTACAGTAGATTTTCCTTGCTTACTGCTTGCTTAAGGAAAAATAAAATATATTTATTCCCCTTAAAACCTTTTCCTTCTTGGATCTAACCATTGCTGTTAACAACTTCACTTGTTTTCTTTAATGTTTATAGACTTTTCTTTTAATTCTTAACCTTTTGGCTTATCTTAGTTTTTTCTGACTAACCTCTACTATCCTGCTAGTCTACTTAAGGGAATTTATATTCTTTCAACTGTCTATCCTAACTTGACTTTGATAATTTCTTTTTAGCAGGTCTCTCCTACGTGTTTTTTAACAGGTTTCTTCGTCAGCCTTTAGCCTTTTCTATTCATTCTGCATACTATTGACTTCAACATTATTTCTGTCACTCCCCTATACTTAGTATGTCTATAGAATAAGTTCTAAGTTCGGAAGCCTAAAATTTGAGGTACACACTGTATTCTCGTCTCCCAACACACACACACATCCTATGATATTTTTGCATGTCTTCTTAGCTTCAGCTCTCATGCTGTAATCCTTGTCAACTGTGGATACCATGATTATTCTGTCTGTGATACCTTTTTTATTTCCACCTGTCAGTGTCTTTCTTTTTAAATCCATCTTTGAAAAGCTGTTTTCACGGTCAGGTGTGGTGGCTCATGCCTGTCATCCCTGCACTCTGGGAGGCTGAGGCAGGAGGATCACTTGAGCTCCAGAGTTCAAGACCAGCCTGAGCAAGCGTGAGACACCCCTCCCCCCTGGACTAAGGATAGAAAAAATTAGCCAGGTGTAATGGTGGGTGCTTGTCCTAGCTACTCAGGAAGTTGAGGCAGAAGGATCACTTGGGCCCAGGAGTTTGAGGTTGCTATGGACTAGGCTGGTGCCATGGCACTCTAGCCTGGGGCAACAGAGTGAGACTGTCTTTTTTTTTCTTTTTCTTTTTTTAAATTAAATCTAGACTCTGTCTTTTAAAAAAAAAAAAGGCCATTTTCACTTTCTTTGAGAGGTCTGTTCTAAAATAAAATGATCTCTTTGTTTCAGCAAAATTATTCAGTATTGTAATAGCTCCATTATGTGAAGATGGTGCAGTAGTGTCAGATAGGGTCTCATCTGTCAGATCAGCTTAACAGTGGTTCTCAACCTTCCTAATGCCATGACCCTTTAATACAGTTCCTCATGTTGTGGTGACCCCCACACATAAAGAGTGGTGTCTCAGTTCCTAAGACCAGGGGTTCTCAAACTTTTTAAACAGGGGCCAGTTCACTGTCCCTCAGACCATTGGAGGGCCAGACTGTGGGCCCCGGGATGAGTTGGCTGCTAAGCAGGACAGACAGCAGGGGCAAAAACACCCAGCGGGCCGGATAAATGTCTCAGGTGCCCACATGTGGCCCGAGGGCTGTAGTTTGAGGACTAGTTAGAGGACGCTGTCTAAGACCATTGGAAGTATGTGTTTTCTGATGGTCTTAGGCGACCCCTGGAAAGAGGTTGTTTGACCCCCAAAGGGATCGCAAGCCACAGCTTGAGAACTGCTGGCTTACAGGCTGGGCAGTGATTCAGGTGAGACGATGAACCCTCAACTAGCCCAGTGATAGTAAGAGTGATTCTGTAAATGTGAGAAATATTTAGGAGGCAAAATTGACTTAAAAAGAGTCAAGGGGGAGATAATGACTGGCTAAACCTTATAATATGAGTGGACACAAAGATACAGGTGTACAGTGACTTGCCTCGGGAGCCTGAGATTTTTTGGTAGAGATAACCAGTAGACAGTTGTTACAACGTAGTGGAATCCAAGGACAAGGTAAGGCATATACTATATAGATCATAAGTTTAAATGGTAGTTATGTGTCTAAAAAGATGTTTTAATTGTTTTTTATAGTCCTTCATTACAATTTGAAGCTGCTTGGGCATTAACTAATATAGCATCAGGAACATCCACACAGACTCAAGCTGTTGTACAGTCTAGTAAGTAAATTGAATTCCTCACTCTCTGAACTGTTTTGTTAAATGACAAGGAAGTGGAGTTTTGTAGTAAATAATGAATTTTATCTTGTGACGTTTTTTAAATGATAAATTTTATAAATTACTTTGAATGATTAATATATTTTCCTTAGCTCTATCATTAATTTAATCATTCAATAATTGTAATTGTGCTTACTGAAAAGAGGAAGGTTTTATCTTTCAGGATAGAGACCATCTTCTAATAACAGGAGTTTAAATTTCTGTTTCTTATATCTTAAAGATGTTAAGTCACTTCTGCCTTTTAGGTTATATATATTTTTTAAATTTGCTTACCTCAAGATGAGTTATTATCATTAGTATATTGACTGATACATTATTAGTATATTGACTGAAATTGACACAAGCTCTTTGAAAAAATATTGGAAGGCTTGAATGTGGTGGCTCATGCCTGTAATGCTTGAATTCTGGGAGGCTGAGGTGGGAGGATCACTGGAGGCCAAGTGTTGGAGACCAGTATGAGCAAAGGGAGACATTGTCTCTAGTAAAACTAGAAAACTCAGTGGGGCTCACATAGATAGTTTCAGCAGCTCAGGAAGCTGAGACAGGAGGATCACTTTGACCCATGAGTTTGAGGTTGCTGTGAGCTAAGCTGAGGCCACGGCACTGTAGGCCCAGTGACAGTGGGACTCTGTCTCCAACAAAACAAAACAAAATACTAGATATCGGCAAATACATTGTTTCTTATAGTACAGGACCCTAGCTTTAGGTGGTAATCAGGGTGTAGCAGTGAGTTACGTAGAATCATGTGGTAAGTATACTATTTTCTTAGTTCTTTTCCTAGATATTTTAATAAGGTATATTCAGGAGAAAATTTCCAGTTACGGTTATTCATAATAAGAAGGAAACGGGTTTTAGTTGGGAACTTTCAATAGAAACTAGGAGGTACAATTGAAGAAAATTGTTCTCTTTTCATTGTTTATTTCTTGGTTATCTTCTCTTTGTACAAAGTGATAGTGTTCTTCTATTTATAGGAGTGAGAAATTCAGTTAAAAATATGAGTCTATGGAAGCCTTCATCTGTCCCTGGTGAGATTGTAAAATGGTACAATCTTTTTGAAAACCAGTTTCTTAAAATACTAAACAGAGTTATCTATGAACCAGGAGTTCTACTCTTAGGTGAAACCAAGAGATAGAAAAACATGTCTACACGAAGACATGCATACAAATATACACAACAGCATTCTTCATAAATAACCATAACGTCCACTAATGAGTGGCTAAATGAAGTGTGCTCCACTATGGAATACCATTCAGTAACAACAGCGAAGCACTGACCTGCTGCAGCAACGACAAGCCTCAGAAACATCATGTTAAGTGAAAGCGGCTAGACTCACGGCAGCACGTGCAGAAGAGTTTCATTGGTGTTAGATGTCTGGAGCAGGCAGACCAGGAAAGACAGAGAGGGCTGGGGGAACTTAGGAACATATTTCACATTTGTTCAAATTTCCAGTGAACTATAATTAGGCAGCTTCAGAATGCCAAGCTCTGTGTATTTTTTCAACTTATTAGGCTGAAATCTGTAAACTCTTTAACATTTTGCCCATATAAATGTTTTTTTTTTTTGTTTTTTTTTTTATTACAGATGCAGTACCCCTTTTTCTGAGACTTCTCCATTCACCACATCAAAACGTTTGTGAACAAGCAGTATGGGCTTTGGGAAACATTATAGGTAAGTTGCATTTGGGTTTGAAAAGACTCCAATTAAGAATCTAAATTAACCTTCTTCTTACATTGGCATAGCCATTACACACACTATGTTTCCTCTGAACTTAAGGTGGGTTGACTATCTTTTTTGCCTCATAAATGCTAACTTAAAGTGATACCTCTTTGCAAAGGGTATACAATTTGCTATCAGCATGGGTAGGTTAAATCTGTGTTCCCCAAATCAAAATCAGAGAAATAAGAACCCTTGATGCTTTTGACTAATAGTGAGGAAACATAGAACATCAGTGTCCCCACATAAGCCATTGCATACATTTCAGACTTTCTCATCCTGAATGTAAGCTTTTGTTAAATACAATTTTCATTTCTGTAGGTGATGGTCCTCAATGTAGAGATTATGTCATATCACTGGGAGTTGTCAAACCTCTTCTGTCCTTCATCAATCCCTCCATTCCCATCACCTTCCTTCGGAACGTCACATGGGTCATTGTCAATCTCTGCAGGAATAAGGACCCCCCACCGCCTATGGAGACAGTTCAGGAGGTAAATGAAGAATTGTAAAGGCCAGATGGTATATTTTCCCTATGTTTATACTTTAGGTATTCACGTACAGAGGATTAAAATACCACGTATACTTATTTCACTGCAAATATGTGATTTTTGAAGTAACATAGTATATTTAATGACTGGCTCCTGTGAAATAAAAGCTGAATGTTTTATGATAGCTGAAAGAATATCAATCTATCCTAACACTTATTTTTTAATGACTTTCCATTAAAAGAAAGCATTAAATACAAACAGAAATATGAAAAAAACTCAAAAGTTTTATACGGCATGTCATTATTGATTTAATGCTAAATGAAAATAAGGAGTTGCTACAGATAAAACTGTACTCATCAAATATACTTGAGTGAGTTTGCATTAAGTCCAATTGATTTCTGTCAGAACGAGTGTTACTAAAGTGTGGTATTCATTGTGTTAAACCTACTGATTAAGAAAAGTAAAAACTATTTACATTTAACATGTAAATGGTTCTGAATATTCTGCGTTTTAAACAGTCTCACATAAACCTTATTGACATAACTGTAGAAAACGATTGACTGTGTAAAATGCACATCTTCTCTGGGGCCTGCTCTCTTGTGTTACATAAAGGTATTCAGTGTGATTCCCACTCCTCCTTTCTACCTCTCACCCCCTAGATTTAAAAAGAGATCTCTGGGGCCTGAATTCAACAAACATGGCCTTATGCTTCATACTGGTTAGATTTTCTTGACTGAAGCTGAGGTCAGAAACGTTAACTTAAGTAGTTTATTAAAGACAATAATACCTCAAGAAATTTTACCTTAAGCAGGTGAGTGAAACAATGATGGCAATTTTCTGAGTGGCTTTTCTTAACTGTATCCTTGCATCTCCATTTTTTCCACTTGACATTACGTCATAAGGTTATTGAAAACAAATGTTCTTTTTTTAAAGCATAAATCCCCAGTAAATCTCTGCCATATTTATTAGAATGTTTTAATTGGAAATTTGAAATAGGTTTTTTGTTTTTCAGATTGAATTTATCAGATTTTCATTTTCCTAATAGACGTTAAAGCAAATTTAACATTGTCTTTCTTGCCCTATAAACAGTGTTTACTGCTTTTTGTGCAAGTTGTTTATTTTCACAAAGACATTTATCTACTCTAGGGTTACTTACTGTTCATCTTTTTTTCTCAGATTTTGCCAGCTTTATGTGTCCTCATATACCATACAGACATAAATGTAAGTAAAGCAAAAGCTTTATATAATAGGTTTAAGAAGTTGAAGGGTGTGTTTGTATGTGTGTGTGTTTGCCAAAGTTGTATGTACTTTATCATTGGGGTGAAGAAAATGCATCTTGGCTTACATTTCTCACAAGTCAGTATACTTCGTATATAAAAACTGAATCACATTTCTCTACCTCAGTTTAGTAACTAAATTCAGGTTTTGTTTATGACATATTAGCCTGAAATGTCACTAACATTAAGTAAAACATTTATCTACTGTCCTGTTTTCAGAATGGACATAAAGTGACTTAAAAGACACAAGACAGTAAGTGTCTTAAAGGGAAGAAAGAAATAGTAAAATTACACAAAAGTTTAGTTGTTGCTATTGCAGCCAGTCCAGAGTCTATCACAGCAATACCCCTACACTCACCCCACCCAATGTGCACCCAGCTTGATGTCTACCGGACACTGGCAACTGTTTCTAAAATGCAAAAGAAAGCCACTGGTTTTCAGGAAAATACTCCCATCCCTGACCCCTTTCAGAGCTGGGCTGCCTATGCTATTGAATTCTTAGCTTTCTGACACCTAAGATTAAAATTAGGAGAGTAAGCAAAATATCTGCTGTTTGCATAAGGACTTCCCCCATGACATCATGGAATTAATTATGGACAAACAAAAGCTTCCATCATCTTGTTGGTCAAGTTTATGTGAAAGCCAGAGGTAATAAAGTGACAGGGAACTGTAGTTACAGGTAAATCTGTGAAGTTTAGCAAATACTCAGGGACTGTTCCACTTAAAACCCTGGAATGTGCCTTGAATGTGGGCTCAGAGATATGGAAGACACTGGGGGACCCTTCTAAGACCTCAACACTGAGAGCAGGTAAAGAGAATGGAAGGAGCGAACTTCTGTCAAGAGCTTGCTCTAAGTGTCTCTCTCTAGTCTTTTTTTATCGTACGAGTACTCTTATAAGTTTTATTCTCCTATTTTATGTATGAGGAATTTGAAACTTGCTAAGTAATCTTAGTAAAGTCATGCAATGCATAAGAGCTATAGCGGAGATTTGAAGCCAGGTCCAAGGCCTGTGCTTTTTCATGACATGATCACATGAACATTCAGTGTAATATGAAAGCAAACAAGAAAATGAAGAGTATAGCAGAGGAATGACCAAAGTGTATGGAAACGCAGATGATTTTGTCTGGCAAAGCAGAAAGGTACTAACATTTAAGATGAGCATTCTAAGGAAGGAAGTAGTGATAGGTTAAAGATGATTTTGTTTGTATTAGCATTTATTGAAAGTACAATTTGTGAGGCACTGTTTTAAGCACTTTTCATATGTTAACCCATTTCATCCTTTAAAAAATCCTGTGAGTAATATTGTCATTCTCTCCATCTCCATTATCTCTAAATGTGGTGGTAGAGGTAGAGGTAGTTTAGTAATTTGTCTGAAGTCATAGAACTAGATGAACAGGATTTTGTCAAGTTGAAAAACTCATTTTAGGAACACGAGGAATGATACTAAGGACTCCAGAGAGTTAATGGAGATTTTAGAAAATTTAGGTAGATAATAATCCAGTACATTTCCCAGGGCATTAGTTTGCAGAGTTTTAAATTCTGTGTTAAGTAGTTTTCTCTTATCTCATAATGACTGCAGAGTCATTGAGGATTTTTAAATAGAGATGTGATATATCTGTTATACACCTATACAATTATATGTAACAGGTAAAAAGGTATGGATGGTTTGGAGCGTGGAAAGTCTGAATGTAAGTAGACCTATTTTGCTATTCTAATAGGTTTAAGGAAATTGATGAAGGCATGAACTACAGCCAGTAACAAAAGGAATAGTTAAGGGAGGAAGAATTAGAGGGTTAGGTGGAGCAGAACTTAGAATTTGTTTGTTGGTGGCAGTATTTCCAAGAAACAAAAGGCAATATAGATTTGGGATTTATCAGTATTTAAGGGATTGATGAAAATACAAGTAATGAGTAAGATTGCCTAGGGAAAGCTGTATTTCAGAAAAAGGTGTAAAGTTAACTCTAAGAATTCCCTACATTTGAGCAGTAGCAGCAAGGGAAGAAGAGCCAAAATAGGAATTGCTTTTGTTTTTTGAATTTCTTTTTTTTAAATATCAGGTTAATGTAAGAGTACAATCAGGTCACAATATTTGAATTTGTTAGATAGAGTCCCTCTTGTAGTTGTGTCCTGCACCCAAAGATGTGTCATATACCCCTACATTGTGCCCATTAAGTGGGAACACCTCAAACTCCCCCCACCTCTAGGTTGAATTGAAATGAGTTTTTCTTCTAGGTGGGTGTGAGTTAGATCGTCTATTAGCTTCGTAGTAGTATCGAGTACATTGGATGCTTGCTTTCCCATTCTTGTGATACTTTACTGCAGTGGTTATCAACCTTCCTAATGCTGCGGCCCTTTAATACAGTTCCTGTGGGTCATGACCCACAGGTTAAGAACCGCTGCTTTACTGAGAAGAATGTGTTTCAACTTCATCCAGGTTAGTACAAAAGACGCAGTCTCCATCTTTTCTTATGGCTGAGTAGTCTTCCATGGTATACATATACCATAGTTTGTTAATCTATTCCTGAGTTGATGGGCGTTTAGGTTGTTTGCACATTTTGGTGATTGTAAATTGAGCTGCAGTAAAAAATCTAGTGCAGATGTCTTTATGATAAAATGATTTTTTTTCTTCTGGGTAGATGCCTAGTAGTGGGATTGTGGGGTCAAATGGGAGATCTAATTTTAGTTCTTTAAGGATTTTCCATGCTTCTTTCCAAGTTTTCAGTCTGACAAACAGTGTAAAACTCTTCCCCTCTCTTTACATCTAGCATCTACAGCTTTGGGACTTTGTGATGTGACTGGGGTTGGTGGTATCTCAGGGTGGTTTTGATTTGTATTTCTCTGATGATTAGGGATTGTTTGCTCTTTTTGCTGATTAATTTGAGTTCTCTACAGGTCCTGGTTATCAACCCTTTGTTAGATTCTTACCCTGCAAATATCTTTTCCGAGTTTGAAAGTTGTCTGTTTGGTTTGATTGTTGTGTCCTTAGCTGTGCAGAAGCTTTTCAGCTTAATTAAATCCCATTTATTTATTTTTGTTGTTGCAATTGCCACTGAAGTCTTCATAAAATCTTTTCCCAGGCCAACATCCTTAAGAGTTTTTTTTTCACCCTTTCTTCTAGGATTTTTATTGTTTCATGCCTTAGATTTACATCTTTTATCCATCTTGAATTAATTTTTATAACTGGTGAATTGTGTGGGTCCAGTTTCAGTCTTTTACATGTGGTTATTCAGTTTTCCTAATACCATTTATTGAATGAGGGATTTTTTGCCCCACTGTATGCTGTTCTTTGGTTTATCAAAGATCAGATTATATGAGATTGCTGTGATCTCTTAGTTTTCTATTCAGTTCTTTGTGTCTATGTCTCTATTTTTGTACTGATACCATGCTGTTTTGATCACTGTAGACTTGTAATATAGCCTAAAGTCTGGTAGGGTGATGCCTCCAGCTTTGTTTTTATTACTAAAAATAGCCTTGGGTATATGGTTTTTTTTCTGGTTCCATACAGACTGAAGTACTACTTTTTTCTAGTTCTTCAAAGTATGTCAGTTGGTATTTTCATGAGGATTGCTTTGCATCTGTGGATTGCTTTAGATAGTATAGAAATTTTAACAATATTGATTCTTCCCAGCCAAGAATATCGTATGTTCTTCCATTTGTTATGTCTTTTGCTATTTATTTTCTAGGGTTTCATAATTCTCTTTGTAAAGATCTTTCACCTCTTTTGTTAGAGATATTCCTAAGTATTTTATTTTCTTTGAAGCTACTGTAAAGGAAATTGTGCCTTTGATTAGCTTCTCAACTTGACTGTTACTGGCATAAAGAAAGGCTACTGATATGTGGACATTGATTTTATATCCTGAGACGTTACTGTATTGCTTGATCACTTCCAGGAGTCTTGTGGTTGAGTCTCTGGAGTTCTCCAAATATAAGATCTTATCATCAGCAAAGAGCAAGAGTTTGACCATTCCATTTAGATGCCCTGAATAGCCTTCTCTTGCCTGATTACTTTGGCTAGAACTTCCAGCACTATGTTGAATAGTAGTGGCGATAGTGGATATCCTTGTCTGGGTCCAGTTCTAAGTTGAAAAGCTCCATTCAGTATGATATTAGCTGTGGGTTTGTTGTAGATGGCTTCAGTTAGCTTAAGAAATATGCCACCTATTTTTTTTTCTTAAGTATTCTTATTAGTAATGGATAATGTACAAGAAACTCTATGCCCAGAAATTTGACAGTGTGAAGGAAATGGACCAATACTTGGAATCACACACTCTCCCTAGACTTAGCCAGGAAGAAATAGATCTTTTGAACAGACTGTTATGAAGCACTGAGATTGAAGAAACAATAAAAATCTTCCAACAAAAAAAAAAATAAAATGCTGTGGTGCAGATGGCTTTACACCAAAATTCTATCAAATTGAAAAGGAAGAAATCTTCCCCACCACATTCTATGAAACAAGCATCACCCCAATGCTAAAACCAGAAAAAAACCCAACTAAAAAGGAGAGAACTATAGACCAACTTCACTAATGAATATAGATCAAAAAGTATGCAAGAGGCCAGGCACATTGGCTCACACTTAGAATCCTAGTACTCTGCAAGGCCGAGGCAGATGGATTGCTTGAGTACACAAGGTCAGGTCTAGCCTGAGCAAAAAGTGAGACCCCATCTCTACTACAAATAGAAAAAACTGAGGCAAGAGGATCATTAAGCCCAAGAGTTGGAGGTTGCTGTGAGCTCTGACACCATGGCACTACTGTTACCCATAACAGCTTGAGATTCTGTCTCAAAAAACAAAACAAAACAAAAAATCCCCCAAAATACTCAAGAAAATCTTAGCAATAGATTACAACTACACATTTAAAAAATTACACGTCATGATCAAGTTGGCTTCATCCTAGAGATGCAAGACTGGTTTAACATATGTAAATCCACAAATATAATTTACCATATCAATAGAAGCAAAAACAGAGACCATATGTTCTTCTCAATAGATGCAAAATTCTAGTTTTTAAAAGCAGTATGATAGGGCCAGGCGTAGAGGCTCATGCCTATAATCCCAGTACTCTGAGAGACTGGAGCAGGTGGAGACCAGCTTAACCAAGAGCAAGACTCCATCTGTACTGAAAATAGAAAAACTAGCCTAGTATTGTGGGCTGCATGGGAGCCTGAGGCAAGAGGATCACTTCAGCCCAAGAGTTTGAGATTGCTATGAGCTATGACATCATGACACTTTACCCAGGGCAACAAAGTGAGACACTGTCTCATAAAAACAATAGCAACAAATAACTATATAAATTTTAAAAAAGCAGTGTGATAGAATCAAACTGAAACAGAGTAGGGGAAATAGAAGGCAGAGAATTAGGTTCTAATCATATAGTGTCTTGGATGCCATATTAAGAGTCACATATTATTTTATGTATCTAATAAGGAGATGAAGAATAAATGGTCAAATTCTTATTTTGGATTGATAGCTCATAGTACCTGAGTGGACAGAGTATATATAGACTTTAGTGGGGACTAGAGTGGGGAAGGCATATTGGTGGTGGTTTTGTGATAGGAATGAGAGAAAATTGAGACTAAAACATTAGGAATGGAGGCTTGAGAAATGCTTAGATGATAAATTTGCTGGGTTTGCTATGGGTGGTAAGGAAGAAGAGTTGAGGGTAATACCCAACTTTCTAACTTTAACTTTAGGCAGGACACAGCAGAAAATGAGAATAGCAGCAAGCAGAGGCGTAAAGCATCAAGAAATAGTTAAGAATTTATGAGCTGTTGACTAGGAAGAATGCTGGAGAGGGGCAAGGTTGGAATATTAGAGAAGAATGCTTGAGACACTGTGCTGAATTTGGGTTTTTAATGTGCCTGTGCGGGATTATAAAAGCAAAACTAAGTATTGACTCTGAGGGCTAGAAGAGAAACTCTGAACTGGTTAAATCAATTGTGTGTTCATCTGCCTTCTAGTTACTCTGCTGCTTAAAATTAATCTGCAATTGCAGTCATTCTGTAACATTTTATTTTCTTGGCCTTTTTTGAACTTGTTTTGAAGTGTCCTAAAGGACCTAGAAGAAAAATAAACTCGAACACACACTGATGCAAATAATTGGTGATTTTATTCGCACCTGCACAGGGGGACTGTTGCACTAAGACAAGTGGCCCCCCCCATGCAGAGTTTTCTGTCTTTTATACCATTTTTTTGCATAGCTTAAGCAAGCAGGGATGAGTGAGGTGCATTGCCATTGGCGGGGTTTCAGTTAAGTTGTCAAGGGATACATTTCAAATCACAATGGTTACAATTTTACAACAATAACTGATTAATGGATACATCTTAGATCACAATAGTCATCATTATACAACGGTAATCAATCAATGGATATGTCTTAGATCACAGTGGTTAACAATAATCAATCAGGCCCCCGTGAGTTTTCTACCATTGTTCACCTGCTGAGAACCTAGTGGTAGTGAAACTTGGGACTTTCCGTGCTTTTTCTATTCTAGAGATCATGGGAACATGGCGCAGAGGGGCGAGGGAATGGGAGGCTTGCCCGTAGGGCTGGGGAATGGGAGGCAGGGAGGCGGAGGGAGCAGAAGCTCGCAACAGTTTATCTATGGCAGCCATTCTCAACCTGTGACTTGTAGCTCACAGGAACTGCACTAAAGGTCCATGGCATTAGGAAGGTTGAGAACCACTGATCTATGGCGTGAGATCCCTAGACAATTTTGATTATCAAGCTGTTACAAATTTAGCTTATTTTACTGCTAGTACAAGTGAAATGAATCCATTGTAGCAGACTAGTTATGTACTAACACTTGATTGTTGGTGACAGGTAGCGATAAGCATGTCAAGGACCACCAAGATCACCCACAGGTTTGATGATTGGCTAGAGGGACTCAGACCTCAAAAGCTTTTATCCTCATGCTTATGGTTTATTACAGCAAGGGGATACAGATCAAAATCAACAGAGACAAAAGGTTAAAAGGGTGAGGTGGGTGCAGGAGAAATCAAGTATAAGCTTCCAGCTGTATATCCAGTGAAGTTGTATGGGTAGCACTTAATCCTACCAAAAATGCTGTGTGACATGTTTGTCAGCCACCTGGAACCTTGGCGTCCAGAGATTCTGTTGAGGGCTCAATCACGTGACAGAAACTGTCCAGGTGGTTGGCCTTTGTTACTCAGTCTCCATCTCTTTCTAGAATCAAATCGATACAGCATGGCCCAGGGCTGCAGGAAAACAAAAAGGGTGTTTGCCGTAAATCATATTTTAGCATAAACTATCAGCCCTGGGTGTCAGGTTTACAAAGACATTATTATGGGAAAGGATATTCTGAGACCTCAGACGTTACTTTGCAGAAGCTTTTCAAGGACTGATCCTTTCTTTGGAATGTGCAGGCCCACTGAGGTACCCTTTACTGAATATAAAGACTAAGCATAAATACATAACTGTAATTTGGTTTAACTCTAGTTGGCTCTGAAGCCTGTGTAAATTTATCATAGACATCTAATCTTTTAGAAAATGCTGTATTTATTATAGCAATTTTCAGTAATGTTGCCTAACAATATTATTTGTTAATATATTTACCAGAGATGACAAAAATCAGCTCTTGTAGTTGAGCATATCCATCTTTTTTTTTTTTTTTTTTTTTTTGAGACAGAGCCTCAAGCTGTCCCCCTGGGTAGAGCGCTGTGGCATCACAGCTCACAGCAACCTCCAACTCCTGGGCTCAAGTGAGTCTTCTGCCTCAGCCTCCTGAGTAGCTGGGACCACAGGCACCTGCCACAATGCCCGGCTATTTTTTGGTTGCAGCCATCATTGTTGTTTGCTGGGCCTGGGCTGGATTCCAACTCACCACCTTAGGTGTACATGGCTGGCGCCTTAGCCATTTGAGCCACAGGTGCCGAGCCATGTCCTTCTTTTGAACACAAGATTCAGAGAAGACTGTCAGCTGAAAATAAGACCCTTGTAGAGCTGTCAAGCTAGTGCATGCTTGTGTATGTGGGCATATCTCTCCCTTGTTATGTGTGTCTGGAGATTAGCTTTCTAGCAGTCTTCATGTATCTGAAATATTACTAAATAAGTTAAAAGCCATCTAGCAATGGAAAGCAGACACAGTAGTGAAAAATAAAGTAGACACTCATTTATTGCTAGCAACCATGGAAGCCAGGTAGTTTAGCATAGAAATCAAGAAGAAGGGAAAGCCAAGAAGAAAGAATAATAGACACGGGCAGTATAAAATATGACAAAAGCTCAGTTGGGAAAAGACAGCAACAGATACAATTCCAAGGTTCCAAGACATTGAACAGCTGTTAGCCAGAAAATAGAGATAAGAAAAACAAACTTAGAAGTAACTAGAATGGCCCAATAATCTTGTGCTATGAATTAATTATAAGGGGTGGGGTTTTTTGTTTACTGTTGCTGATTTTTGTTTTTTTGCCTTCCCCACCATCCCCAAGGCAGGATTTTACTCTGTCAGATAGGCTGGAATGCAGTGTCATCATAGCTCACTACAGCCTCCAACTCCTAGACTCAAGCCATCCTCCTGACTCAGCCTCTCAAGTAGCTGGGACCTCTAGGGGTGGGTGCACTACTATGCCTAGCCAACAGGTTTTTGTTTTTCTTTTTTTAATTAGGTTTTCTGTGAAGGTCTAGTATATAAAAGAAAAAAAGGAAAACATTAAAAAGCCCCAAATTAAGTTAGGCATGATGGTGCACACCTGTAGTCCCAACTACTTGGGAGGCCGAGGCAGGAAAATTGCATGAGCCCAGAGGGTTGGGTTCAGCTTGGACGGCATATTGAGATCCCATCTTCAAAAAGAACTAAGAGACCACAGGAGTCCGTAGTCGCAGGGGAACTAAGACCTAGCTCTGGTTTACCTTCTCCCACCAGCCTTTGAGATATTGTCATGGGATACCTTAATAGAAAGCATAACTGATCACAGTCTGGAGTCCTTAAATATTTTATTATTCTAGGCCTTTGTATATTAGAAAAAAACTGGTTTTCTCCTAGTAGCAGGGACCATGTAATGAAAAAAGTAACATTTCATTCAGTAGCCTCCCAAAACATCACAGGGCCAGGCCACGTATCATTCTGCCCAAGGGTCTGATTTGTGGACACAGCTTATTTAAACATACTGTTGTGGGTTGGTATTTAAGTTGTTGCCTGAATTTTTCATATACAAATAATATGCCAGTGAACTTTCTTGTTCATTTTCATATTGTTGGAAGTATATCTTCAGGGTAAATTCCTAGAAGTGGGGCTGGGTTAAAGTGAATGCATTTGTAGATTTTTTTACATACTGTCCAATTCTTTGCATTAGGACTTGTACCATTTTGCCTTTCAAGCAACACATACCAAAGTGAGTGACAATCTCTGTATCCTTGCCAACAGAGTGTGCTGTCACAGTTTGAGTTTTTACTTGTATGATAGGTGAGAAACTGTATCTCAGTTTAATTTGTATTTCATTTATTATGAGCAAACTTCAGCATTCCATTTCATTTGACATTATTTCATTTGTTTTTATTTTTATTTGTATCTTTGCACATAGACTTCATATTATTGTCCATTTTTCTATTAAATTTTTGCTCATTTTCTTAGCTTTTAAGGATATATATGAAGGATATGAGCTGTTTTGTAAATACTTTTCTTAATTGGTCTTTTGTCTTTGTGATGGGTTGTGTGCCATGTAAACTTTTTAAAAATACCAGAGTGCCTAAAAATGTATGTATCTTTTAAGTGATCTTGTTAGAAGTAAACCCAATCTGGCTTGGCACCCTTTAGGGCGCTGACTACATGCACTGAGGCTGGTGAGTTCTAACCTGGCCTGGGCCTGCTAAATAATGAGAACAAGAAAATAGCCTGGTGTTGTGGCGAGTGCCTATAGTCCCAGCTACTGGAAGGCTGAGGCAATATAATCACTTAAGGCCAAGAATTTGAGGTTCTGTGAGCTGTGATGCCATGGCACTCTATTGAGGGGGGCATAGTGAGACTCTGTCTCAAAAAAAAAAAAAAAAAAAGAAGTAGTAAACCCCATCATTCCCCAGAAGCGTATGCATTGCAGGTAAAATGGATACGTGTAACCTGTCCAGGTGCACTTGACCAATAACGGTGCCTTCAGTTCAACTTTGAAAGTAATATAGCTTCTTTCTCTCTCCCCCCTTTTCTCCCCCTGTCCTCTCCCCCTCCCTCCCCTTGTCCTCTCCTCCTGCCTCCCCTTCTCTCCTCCCCTTCTCTCCCCTCCCTCCACCCTTTCTCACACTCTCCCTCTCCTGTGCTCTCCCCCCTATTCTCTACCCCCTCCCTTTCTCCCCTTCTCCGACTCTCTCCTCCTCCCTCTCTCCCCCTTCTCCCTCTCTCCCCCTTCTCCCTCTCTCCCCACCTTCTCCCCCTCTCTCTTCCTCCTTCCCTTTCCCCCTCTACCTTCCTTTCTCCCTTTCCCCCCTCTCTTTCTCCTTCCCTTTCCCCCTCTCTCTTTCTCTCTCCCTCCTCCCCCTTCTCCCTTCCTCCCCTTTCCTCTCTCTTCCTCTCCTTTCTTCTCTCTTCCTCTCCCTCTCTCTCCCTCACTTTTTTAAAAAATTTAATTATTTCCCATTCATTGAGGGTACAAAGAATTAGGTCATAACTATTTACATTTGTTAGGTAAAGTTCCTCTTAGAATTGTGTCCTGACCCCAAGAGGTGTGCCATACTGTAACACTGTCCCTCAAGTGGGAGCATCCTCATCCCTCTCCCCCTGCCCCTCCCTGCCCCCACCTGAACCAACTGGAGTTTTGCTCTTATGTGGTTATATATTAGATTGTCTACTGGCTTCATATTAGAATTGAGTCTATTGGCTTCATATTAGAATTGAGTCCATTTGATTCTTGTGATACTTCACTAAGAAGAATGTGTTCCAGTTGTATCTAGGTTAATACAAAAGATGCAAAGTCTCCTTCTTTCTTATGGCTGAATGGTAGTCCATGGTATACATAATACCACAGATTGTTAAGCCATTCCTGGGCATTTAGCTTCTTTGCACATTTTGGCGATTGTAAATTGAGCTGCTATGAACAGTCTAGTGTAAATGTCCTTATGATAAAATGATCTTTTTTCTTCTGGGTAGATACCTGGTAATGGGATTGCAGGATCCAACAGGAGGTCTAGTTTGAGTTCTTTGAGGATTCTTCATACATCCTTCCAAAAAGGTTGTATTAGTTTGCAGTCCCACCAACAGTGTAAAACTATTTTCCTCTCTTCACATCTGTGCCAGCGTCTGCAGCTTTGAGACTTTGTGATGTGGGCTATTCTCAATGGGGTTAGATGATATCTTAGAGTGGTTTTCATTTGCATTTCTCTGATGATCAGGAATGATGAGCATTTTTTCAAATGTTTGTTAGCCATTCATCTGTCTTCATCAGAGAAGGTTCTGTTTCTCTCTCTTGCCCAGTAGTAGATGGGATTGTTAGCTCTTTTTTATGTTGATTAATTTGAGCTCTCTAGATTCTAGTATTCAACCCTTTGTAAATTCATACCCTGCAAATATCTTTTCCCATTCTGAAGGTTGTCTTTTTGTTTTACTTGTTGTATCCTTAGCTTTGAAGAAGCTTTTCAGCTTAAGTCCAGTTTGTTTATTTTTGTTGTTGTGATTGCAACTTGAAATCTATGTTACAAATTCTTTCCCCAGTCCAATATCATCAAGAGTTCTTCCCACACTTTCTTGTTTTTGCAGGGTTTTTTTGGGCCAGGACTAGGTTTGAACCTGCCACCTCCAACATATGGGGCCAGTGCCCTACTCCTTTGAGCCACAGGCACCGCCCTTTCCCACACTTTCTTCTAAGATTTTTGTCATTTCTTATCTTAAATTTAAATCTTTTATCTTGAGTCAATTTTTGTAAATGGTGAAAGGTGTGGGGCCAGTTAAAGTGTTTTATCCAGTTCTCCCAGCAGCATTTGTTGTATAGAGATTCTCCCCACTGTGTGCTTTTGTTTGGTTTATCAAAGATCAGATGGCAAGTAGAGACTGGTTTCATCTCTCTCTCTCTTTTTTTGAGGCAGAGTCTCACTATATTGCCCTGGGTAGAGTGCTGTGGCCTCACAGCTCACAACAACCTCAAACTCTTGGTTGGGCTTAAGTGATTCTCTTGCCTCAGCTTGCTGGGGAGCTGGAATTTGATTCTCTTGCCTCAGCTTGCTGGGGAGCTGGAACTACAGGTGCCTGACCCAATGCCTGGCTGTCTTTTGGTTGTAGTTGTTGTTGTAGTTTGGCAAGCCCCAGCTAGGATTGAACCCATCAACTCCAATGTATATGTCTGGCATCCTAGCCGCTGAGCTACAGGCACCAAAGCTGGTTCCATCTCTTGGTCTTCTGTTCAGTTCCTTATGTCTCTGTCTCTGTTTTTGTAATAATACCATGCTGTTTTGATTACTGTGGGCTTGTAATATAGCCTGAAGTTTTGCAGGGTGATGCCTCCAGCTTTGTTTTCACTACTAAGATAGCCTTGGCTACATGGGGTTTTTTTCTGGTTCCCTACAAAACAAAGTACAATTTTTTCCAGTTCTTCATAGTATGTTGTTGGTATTTTCATGAGGATTGCATTGAATCTGTGGATTGCTTTGAGAAGAATAGACATTTTAACAATGTTGATTCTTCCCAGCCAAGAACATGGTATGTTCTTCCATTTGTTTTTGTTGTTGTTGTTGTTGTTGTTGTTGTTGTTGGGGATTCATTGAGGGTACAAAAGACTAGGTTACATTAATTGCTTGTGTTAGATTAAGACCTTCATATAATAGTGTTCCACTCCCAAAAGATGTACCACCCCTTGTAACCCCACACTCCCTCCCTCCTTCCTTCTCATTGCTCTCCATATCCCCCACTGTGTGCTAGGTCATTAATTGTCCTGATATCAGAATTGAGTACATAGGATTCTTGTTTCGCCATTCTTGTGATGCTTTGCTAAGGATAATGTGTTCTACTTCCATCCACGTTAATACAACAGATGTAAAGTGTCCATCTTTTTTAGTGGCTGAGTAGTATTCCATGGTATACATATACCTCAGCTTGTTAATCCATTCCTGGGTTGGTGGGCATTTAGGCTGTTTCCTCATTTTGGCCAATTGTAAATAGAGCTGCAATGAACAGTCTAGTGCAAGTGTCCTTATGGTGAAAGGATTTTCTTTCTTCTGGGTAGATGCCCAGTAATGGGATTGCAGGATCAAATGGGAGGTCTAGTTTGAGATATTTGAGGATTCTCCTTACTTCTTTCTTCCTAAAAGGTTGTATTAGTTTGCAGTCCCACTAGCAGTGTAAAAGTATTCCCTTCTCTCCACATCTATGCCAGCATCTGCAGTTTTGAGACTATGTGATGGGGGACCATTCTCACTGCGTTAGATGCTATCTCAGGATGGATTTGATTTGCATTTCTCTACCACTTAGGGACGATGATCATTTTCTCATATGCTTGTTAGCCATTCCTCTATCTTCTTTAGAGAAGATTCTGTTTTCTCTCTCTTGCCCAGTGGTATAAGGGATTTTTGGCTTTTTCTTTTTTTTTTTTTTTTTTGCAGTTTTTGGCAGGGCTAGGTTTGAACCCACCACCTCCAGTATATGGGGCCAACACCATTCTCCTTTGAGCTACAGGTGCTGCCTGATTTTTGGTTCTTTTTATGTTGCTTGAGTTCTTTGTGGATCCTAGTTATTAAGCTTTTTTCTGATTCAAAATATGCAAATATCCTTTCCTATTGTGTAAGTTGTCTATTTGCTTTGGTTGTTGTCTCCTTCGTTGTACAGAAGCTTTTCAGTTTAATTAAGTCCCATTTGTTTATTTTTGTTGTTGTTGCAATTGCCATGAGAGTCTTCCCCATAAAGTCTTCTCCAAGGCCCATAGCTTCCATTGTTTTCCCCACACTTTCTTTGAGTATTTTTACTGTTTTGTGCCTTGGATTTAGATCTTTTTTTCCATCTTGAATCATTTTTTGTGGGAAAAGGTGTAGATCCAGTTTCAGTCTTTTACATGTGAATATCTAGTTCTCCCAGCACCATTTATTGAACAGGGATCCCCATGTGTGTCCTTGATTGGTTTATCAAAGGACAAACTGCGGTAAGAAGTTAGTTTCATCTCCTTGTTTTCTATTCAATTCCTTATGTCTATGTCTCTATTTTTGTGCCAGTACCATGCTGTTTCAATCACTATAGCCTTGTAGTGCAGCCTAAAGTCTGGTAGGCTGATGCCCCCGGCTTTGTTTTTATTACTAAGAATTGTCTTGGCTATACAAGGATTCTTCTGATTCTATCCAAAATGAAGAATTATTTTTTCCAAGTCTTAGAAGTATAATGTTGGTATTTTAATGGGGATAGCACTGAATCTGTAGATTGCTTTGAGAAGTGTAGACATTTTAACAATGTTGATTCTTCTTAGCCATGAGCATGGTATGTTCTTCCATTGGTTAATATCCTCTGCTATTTCTTTTCTTAGAGGTTCATAGTTTTCTTTCCTTTTCTTTTTTTTTTTGAGACAGAGTCTCAAGCTTTCACCCTAGGTAGAGTGCCATGGTGTCACAGCTCATAGCAACTTCAAACTCCTGGGCCAAGCAATTCTCTTGCCTCAGCCTACCAAGTAGCTGGGACTACAGGCCCCCACCACAACGCCCAGCTATTTTTTGGCCCTAGCTGGATTTAAACCTGCTAGCTCCAGTGTATGTGGCTAGCACTCTAGCCTCCTGAGCTACAGGCACCAAGCCCATAGTTTTCTTTGTAAAGGTTCTTCACCTCTTTTGTGAGGTGTATTCCTAGGTATTTCATTTTCTTAGAAGCTACTTAGAACAGAATTGTGCCCTTGATTACTTCCTCATCTTGGTGGTTATTGGCAAATACAAAGGCTACTGATTTGTGGACTTTGATTTTATATCCTGAGACATTACTGTATTTTTTGATTACTTCCAGGAGTCTTGTGGTTGAGTCTTTGGGGTTATCTAAGTATAAAATCATATCATCAGCATAGAGGGAGAGTTTCACTTCCTCTTCCCCCATTTGGATGCCCTTTATTTCCTTCTCTTCTTGCCTGATTGTATTTGGCTAGAACTTCCAGTGCTATGTTGAATAGTAGTGGAAATAGAGGACAACCTTGTCTTGGACCAGATCTGAGTGGAAAAGCTTTCAGTTTTACTCTATTCAATATGATATGAGCTGTGGATTTGTCATAGATGGCTTCAGTCCATTTAAGAAATGTGCCACCATTGCCTATAATTTTCAGAGGTCTAATTAGAAAAGGATGTTGAATTTTATCAAATGCTTTTTCTCCATGTATTGAGAGGATCATATGGTCTTTGTTTTTGCTTCTGTTGATACAGTGAATAACTTTTACGGACTTGCAGATGTTAAACCAGCCTTGCATCTCTGGCATAAAACCTACTTGATCTTGATGTATGACTTTTTTAATGATAAGCTGTAATCTGTTGGCTCGGATTTTGTTGAGAATCTTTGCATCCGTCTCATAAGTGAAATTGGTCTGTAGTTCTCCTTTGTAGTTGGATCTTTTCCTGGTTTTGGTTTCAGGGTAATGTTTGCTTCATAAAACGTGTTGAGGAAGATTCCTTCCTTCTCAACTTCTTGGAATAATTTCTGCAGTATGGGAATAAGTTCTTCTTTAAAGGTTTGATAGGATTCTGCTGTGAAGTCACCTAGTCCAGGGCACTTTTTTTGTTAGAAGATTTTTTATTGTTTCTTTGATCTCAGTATTTGAAATTGTTCAAAAGATCTATTTCTTCTTGATTAAGACTAGGGAGAGGGTGTGACTCCAACTATTGATCCATTTCCATTATATTGTCAAATTTCTGGGCATAGAGTTTCTTGTAGTGTTCAGAGATAATCTCTTCTATCTCTGTGGCATCAGTTGTTATTTCCCCCTTTATCTTTCCTGATTGAGGTTACTAGAGCTTTTACTTTTCTGTTTTAAACCTTTAGTCTGGCCAAAGGTTTATCTTTTTTATTTACTTCTTCAAAAAACCAACTTTTTGTTTCGTTAATTTTCTGAATGATTTTTTTATTTTCAATTTCATCAATCTCTGACTTAATTTTGGCTGTTTCTTTTCTTCTGCTGGGTTTAGACTTAGATTGTTCTTCTTTTTCCAATTCCATAAGATGGTTTGTGAGTGTGCTGATGTGCTCACTTTCAGTTTTTCGAAGATAATCATCTATCTAGTGCAGTAAATTTTCCTCTCAGGACTGCTTTTGCTGTATCCCAAAGGTTTTAATAATTTGTGTTTTCATTGTTGTTATGTTTGAGGAAATTAACAGATTCCTGTTTTATCTCTTCTTGAACTCAACTACCTTTCAGCATAATGTTGTTTAGTTTCCAAGACTTTGTGCGGGGTTGAACATTATTGTTGGACCATCTGGCCTTGTGGTCCGAGAAGACACATGGAATAATTTCTATTCCTTTAATTTTTCTGAGGTTTGGTTTGTATCATAGGATGTGATCTATTTTGGAGTATGTGCCATGAGCTGATGAGAAAAAAGTATATTGTTTTGCTTTGGGATGATGTGTTCTGTATGTCTATTAATCCCATTTGTTCTAGGATCACGGTTCAGTCCTTTGTATCCATGTTTAGTTTCTGTTTAGAGGATCTGTCCAGTTCTGTCAGAGGGGTGTTTAAGTCCCTGACTATTAAGGTGTTATAGAATATCATATTGCTCAGACTTCTCAAGGTCCCTTTAAAAATCTGTGAGCATTTCAGTTAGGTTCATAAATGTTTAAAATTGAGATGTCTTCTTGTTGTTCCTTTGACCAGTATGAAGTATCCATCTTTGTCTTTCTCAACTAATTGCTTTGATTTCGCTTGTATCTGGGAATAAGATTGTAACCTCTCCTTTCTTTTGATTTCTGTTTGCTTGAAACACTGTTTTCATCCTTGAAATACAATGTTTTCATCCCTTCATCCAGAGTCTTGATTTGTCTTTCAGGACAAGGTGTCTCCTGGAGATAGCATATGGATGGCTTGTGGTTTTTTATCTAATTGGCCAGCCTGTGCCTCTTCACTGGGGAATTCAATCCATTGACATTTGTTGAGAGTATCAATAAGTGTGGTGGAATTCTATTTATCTTATTATGAGATAATTTGGTGTGTGAGTTTATCCTTAGGCCATTGTGCAAGTTAAGCTCTGGCCTTTGGCTTCTGGCTGTTTACTTCGGTTGTGGTCCATTGTGGTATTTAGAATTAAGAATCAGTCTAAGTATTTCTTGTAGAGCTGGTCTTGTTTTGATGAATTTCCTCAGTGCTTGTATATCTGCAAGAGATTTGATTTCTTCATCAATTTTTGAAGCTAAGTTTGGAAGGATACAAGATTCTGGGCTGAAAATTACTTTGTTTAAGAATGTTGAAGGTAGATGACCATGCTCTTTTGGCTTTGAAGGTTTCAGTTGAAAAATCTGCTGTCATCCTAATGGCTCTGCCCCTGTAGGTCAATTGGTGCTTATTTCTAGCATCTTGTAGAATTTTCTTCTTCATTTTGACTTTGGACAGCTTCATTATAGTGTGCCTTGGAGAGGTTCTGTTATAATTAAGATGACCCAGGGTTTGATATCCATCTAAAAGGAGTGTGTCAGGATCCTTAGTGAAACTTGGGAAGTTTTCATTTATGATATTCTCCAGTAAGGTTTCCATACCTTTGGAACAGTCTTTTTCCCCCACAGGGATTCCTATTATCTGTATGTTTGAACGCTTCATGGTGTCTTGTAATTCTCTGCTTTCTCTCTCTTCTGACTCTTGTTACTACCTATGTTAACTCAAAGACTTTATCCTCTAACTCTGATGTTCTTTTTTCTCCATGGTCTAATCTATTTTTGATACTTTCTACAGCTTCTTTACATTCCCTGATTGTCTCCTTCATTTCTTTAAGCTCATCCATACCTTTTCTATATTTTCTATATCTCTCATCTGACTTTTGGTTCTGTCTTTCAATTTTCTCATCCAATCCTTTTATTGTCTTAATCATCTGTATTTTAAATTCCCTTTCTGTCAGATCCATTAATTCTTTTTTTTTGAGACAGAGCCTCAAGCTGTCCCCCTGGGTAGAGTGCCGTAGCATCACAGCTCACAGAAACCTCCAACT
>NW_003852577.1:1999056-2012612 GCF_000181295.1 Otolemur garnettii
TTTTTTGGTTGCAGCCATCATTGTTGTTTGCCGGGCCTGGGCTGGATTGAACCCACCACCTTAGGTGTATGTGGCTGGCACCTTAGCCACTTGAGTTACAGGCGCCGAGCCAGATTAATTCTTTAAAGGATGAGTCTTCTGTTATAATTGTCTCATGGTCCCTTGGAGGAGTTGCTCTATTTTGGTTCTTCATGGTGCCTGAATTATTCTTTTGGGTCTTCCTCATGTGTGCTTTCTTTTTGTTCACTTCCTTGTGCACCTTTTTCCTTCTTACTTCCTCCCTTACTTAAAGTTTCCTTGTCTCAAGAGTTTAGGTGAGGAAGAGGCCTTTTAGTAATGTAGTCAGAGGGCTGAGAAGTATTGGAGTAAACAAGAAGAAATAAGATGAAAGGGAACAAAAAGGAGAGGAAAAAGCAAAGGAAAAGAAAAAGGAAGAAAAATAAATGAAAGAAAAGAAAAAAGGGGGAGGAGGAATGACAGAAAAGAAGGAAGATGGGAAGGAAAGATGAGAGTGATAGAAGAATGTTGTTCAGCCCAGTATTCAGGCCACATCTATAGCTCAAGGGTTTTCAGGGGCTGAGTGGGTGGATTTCTCTAAGTCAGGCACTCCTCACCAGCCTGAACACAGACTCTTCCTCTGCCAAAATTAGGAAGAGAAGAAAAAGAGCAAACACAAAAAACAAGAAGGGAAACTTGAGTTCCTGGCTTACTTGAGCCAGGCTACTGCTGCAGTCTACCTGCCAGGCCCTGGGTATGTCACACCTGCCCTCAGCAAAGAAAGGTTGGAGAAAAAAGAAGAGAGAAACAAAAAATAGAATTAAAAAATAAAAATAAGGTTTGGCACCTGTGGCTCAGGTGGCTAAGGCGCCAGCCATATACACCTAAGGTGACGGGTTTGAATCCAGCCCAGGCCCACCAAACAACAATGATGGCTGAAACCAAAAAAAATAGCCAAGCATTGTGGTAAGTGCCTGTAGTCCCAGCTACTTGGGAGGCGGAGGCAGGAGACTCGCTTGAGCCCAGGAGTTGGAGGTTTCTGTGAGTTGTGATGCCATGGCACTCTACCCAGGGGGACAGCTTGAGGCTCTGTCTCAAAAATAACAATAATAATAATAATAATAAAAGGGGAAAAAAAGAAGAAATATTGAAAAATAGAATAAGACATAAATAAAATAGACAAAGGAAATTAAACGTACCATTAAATCAAATAAAGGAGAGGGATGGAAAAAGAATAAACAAAGAAAAAAGAAAGACGATATCCAAGAAGAAAGAAAAACAAGGTGAGGGGGATTAACTTAGCTGATGCAGAAGCATATTATGTGGGAAAGGTTAGAAGAGTATCATCTGAGAGAATGTTGAGGAGTGGAGTAGGGAGAGAGAATAAATCAAGCTAAAGTTCTGTAACCAACAAGAAAATTACATATAGAGAGAAACATAGGCATATATATGACTTAGGGATCTGACTTTAGTAGGAATATGTGTATGTTGTAATATACTTTCTGGACACCAGGTGGCGCCATGAATTTGGGGGATGAACAACACAGCTATTAATCTCTCTGTGGTTCCCAGTTAGATTGTTCTTGGTAATCATCTGTTTACCAACTTGACACTCAGTCCCTGCTGATCTGTGATTCCCTAGTTTTAAAAAAATTCTTCAGAGGCAAGATTCACAGATTCTCCCTACAACACTTCCTGCGTGGGTGGGGGAGGGTGGGAAGGGGGGCACCTAGGCCTGTCCCCTAGGTAGGACGGTTTGCCATAGGTGGAGCTCAGACTACTGGGCCTTAGACCCACAGCAAGAGGCCCGCCCACTCCACTGTCTGGCGACTTTTATGACAACAGTGGCGGCTTCCTGACTGGTAACTTTCCCATATGGATGTCTCACCTGCTACCAAACTGGCAGAGCCACTCGAGCCAGTATCTCACTCTAGCCATCAAATTCTGCTCCGGAGTGCACTCTGCAATCTTTCCACTCAATGCCTAGCTTCCACCAAGAACCAAAAACTGCAATGGCTTTTTGGGATCTCTATGGGGGGGTGGAGGGAGCTGGCTGTCATGGCCGCTGCCAGCAGGGTGGCAGGGCGACCCCACAGATACTTGCCTGGCTGTCACCACAGTTCAGCTCCAAGTCCAGTAATCCACCACCTCGCTGCATACCCTGAACTACCACTCTACACGTTATTTCACACTGGGTATGATTTAGCCTACTTGCTCCCATTGGAGAGAGCTCAGCTAAATGTCTTTCCCTTATGCCATCATGCTCTGCCCTCCCCTTTGAAGCTCTGTTAATGTCTTCTGCTATTTCTTTTCCAGGGTTTCATAATTCTCTTTGTAAAGATCCTTCACCTCTTTTGTTAGAGATATTCCTAAGTATTTTATTTTCTTTGAAGCTACTGTAAAGGAAATTGTGCCTTTGATTAGCTTCTCAACTTGACTGTTACTGGCATAAAGAAAGGCTACTGATATGTGGACATTGATTTTATATCCTGAGACGTTACTGTATTGCTTGATCACTTCCAGGAGTCTTGTGGTTGAGTCTCTGGAGTTCTCCAAATATAAGATCTTATCATCAGCAAAGAGCAAGAGTTTGACCATTCCATTTAGATGCCCTGAATAGCCTTCTCTTGCCTGATTACTTTGGCTAGAACTTCCAGCACTATGTTGAATAGTAGTGGCAGTTGTGAGTTGAGTAGTGCCAGTTCTGAGTTGAAAAGCTCCATTCAGTATGATATTAGCTGTGGGTTTGTCATGGATGGCTTCAGTCAGCTTAAGAAATGTGCCACCTATGCCTGTTATAAGTGTTCTTGTTATAAAAGGATGCTGAATTTTGGCAAATGCTTTTTGTCCATCTATTTAAGAGGATCATATGGTCTTTGTTTTTGCTTCTATTGATATGTTGAATTGTATTTATGGATTTGAGTATGTTAAAGGACCCTTGCATCCCTGGGATGAAGCCTACTTGATTGTGATGTATAATTTTTTTCATATTTAGCTGCAATCTGTTAGCTAAGATTTTGTTGATTAATTTTTGCATTAATGTTCATTAGTGAAATTGGTCTGTAGTTCTCCTTTTTAGTTAGATCCTTTTCTGGTTTCATAGTCAGGATGTTTGCTTCATAGAATGGACTGGGAAAAGTTCCTTTCTTTTCAGTATTTTGGAAAACATTCTGCAGTATGGGTACAAGCTTATCTTTGAAAGTGTGATAGAATTCTGATGTGAAGCAATCTGTTCCAGGGCTTTTTTGTTGTTGTTGTTGGAAGCTTTTTTATTGTTTCTGCAATCTCAGCACTTGATATTGGTCTGTTCAAGAAATCTGTTGCTTCCTGGTTATGTTTAGGGCAATAGTGTGATTCCAGATATTGGTCCATTTCCTCCACATTGTCAAATTTGGGGGCAAGAGTTTTTTGTAAATAGTCAGAAATAATCTCTTGTATCTCTATGGTATCAGTTGTTATTTCCCCCTTTTGCTTCTGATTAAAGTTATTAGAGATTTTACTTTTCTACTTCTGGTTAATCTGGCCAATGGTTTATCTATTTATCTTTTTGAAGAACCAAATTTTGTTTCATTAATTTTCCTAATTAATCTTTTGTTTTCAATTTCATTTATTTCTGATTTAATTTTGGTTATTTCTTTTTTTCTGCTAGGTTTGGGATTGGATTGCTCTTCTTTTTCCTTTTCTTTATGGTGATTCATTAGATGGTTGATAGTGCTCTCTTTCTGTTTTTCAGATGTAGGCATCTAATGTGATAAATTTTCCTCTTACGACTACTTTTGCAGTACCCAACATGTTTGGTAGCTTGTGTCTTCATTGTTGTTATACTCAAAGAAGTTAATGATTTCTTCTTTTATCTCTTCTTGACCCAACTATCATTCAGCATAAGGGCATTTAGTTTCCTAAATGTGGGGATGAGAATTTTTGTAGAAGTTGAGTTCCACTTTAATTGCCTTGTGATCTGAGAAGATACATGGTATAATTTCAATTCTTGTGATTTTTTTGAAGTTTGATTTGTGTCCTAAAATATGATCTATTTTGGAGAATGATGAGAACATATATTTCTTAGCTTTGTGATGGTGTGTTCTGTATGTCTATTAAGCACAGTTGTTTTAGGGACTTAGGGGCTTAGCATTTAAGTCCCATGTAACTTTGCTTAGTTTCTGTTTAGAGGATCTCTCAGTCTTTGTAAAAAGTGTGTTGAAGTCCCCTACTATTAAGCTGTTATCTGATATCTGTAGCTCAGACTAATTATGGTCTGTTTCATAAATCTGGGAATATTTAGGTTGGGTATATAAGTATTTTAGAATTGAAATGTGTTGAAGTGTCCATTTTTGTCTTTTTTGACTTCAGTTGCTTTTAATCTTCTCATATCTGAAAATAAGCTTGCAACCCCTCCTTTCTTCCATTTTTCTGAAATATGTTCCTTTCCTTCACCCTGAGTTTGCTTTGTTCTTGGAGGTTAGGTATGTTTCTTGTAAGCAGCATATGGATGGCTTGTGCTTATTTATCCAGTCAGCCAGCCTATGCCTCTTCCATGGAGAAATCAAGCCATTTACATTTATTGAGAGAATTGATAAGTGTGCTGGAGTTCTCTTCATCTTATTTTGTGAAAGTCCATTGCATAGTTTTATCTTTTGCATCATTGTGGAAGCTAGGTTTTGTCCTTTAGTTTCTGGGTGTTCACTTTGCTGGTGGTCCATTGTGATGATCAGTGTGGAGAATAGGTCTAAGTATTTCCTGTAGAGCTGGTCTTGTTGCAGCAAACTTTTCCAGTGTTTGCATATAAATACAAGATTCAATTTCTTTCTTTTTTTTTTTTTATGGAGACAGACTCTCACTTTGTGACCCTCAGTAGACTACCACGAAATCATAGCTCACAGCAACCTCTGCCAACCCCTGGGTCCTTGGGTTTAAGTGATTCTCTAGCCTCAGCCTCCCAAGTAGCTGGGATTACAGGTGCCTGCCTGAACACCCGGCAATTATTTGGTAGAGACGGGGTCTCACTCTGGCTCATATGCTGGTCTCGAACCTCTGAGCTCAGGGCAATCCACCTGCCTCAGCCCCCCCATAGTGCTGGGACAACAGGCGTGAGCCACCATGCCTGGCAAAGATTCAATTTCTTCATCAATTTTCAATGGGGTGAAAATTGTTTTGTTTAACAAGGTTAAAGGTAGATGACAATTGTCTTCTGGCTTGAAACATTTCATTTGAGAAGTCTGCTGTCACTCTGATGAATTTGCCCCCTGTAGATCAATTGGCACTTACTCCTGGCTGCTTGCAGAATTTTCTCTTTTGTCTTGACTCTGGACAGGTTCATGACCCTGTTTTTGAGTTGAAATGACCTGGGTTCAGTATCCCTCTGAAAGGTGCAAGAATCTTTGGTGATACCTTAGAAATTTTCGTTTATGATGTCCTCTAGTAGGGCTTCCCTCCCCTTCTGGCATACCTATAATTTGTATGTTTGAACTCTTCATGAAGTCCCATAATCTCTCAGTGAATGTTGTACTTTCTCTCTCTTTTTTCTTTTTCTTTACCTGCTTGTGTTAGCTCATGAGCTTTATGTAGCTCTGAGATTCATTCTTCTCCATGGTCCAATCTGTTATTGATACCTTCTACTGCATCTTTAAGTTCCCTGATTGACTGCTTTGGTTCCTTAAACTCTGAAATATCCTTTCTATATTTTTACATCTTTATCTTTCATCCCTTACTTGGTTCTGTTTTGGGATTTTCTTTTGGTTATTTTCCACTTTCTCACCAATTCTCTTCGTTGTTTTTACCATCCATATTTTAAATTCTTTCTGTCATTTCTAACTTTTCTTCATATGTGGAATCCTCTGCAGTAGCTAACTCATGACCCCTTGGGAAAGTTGCTCTGTTTTGGTTTTTCTTGTTCCCAGGATTTTTCTGTTGTTTTTTTCTTCATGAGTGTTTTCTTTTTGTCTGCTTCCTTAACCTACTTGTTCTTTTCACTTCCTTCTCCTCAAGTTACCTTGTCTCTAACCTTAGGTGTTGAAGTGTCCTTTTGGTGTAGGACTGAAAGGAAGAGAAGAGTGAAGAGCAAGAAGGGAGAAAAGATGACAAAAAACAAAGAACAAGTAAGGGGTGTGGGTAAAAGAAAAAGTTAACAGAAAGAAGAGAAGAACAGAAAGAGACAGGAATAAGAGTGGTGTTAATCAGGGTGCTTTGTCCTGCACCCACAATTCCAAGTCTCCGGAGGACTGGGTAGTATGGGTGCCTCAAGCTCACAGCTCCTTACGAAGCCCACCTCCACCAAATAGAGAAGAAAAACAAAAATAGTATAAAGTAAAACATGACAAACAAAAAAACCTTAAGGGATAAAATTAGGGGGAAAAAAGAATAATAGGAACAGAAAAACTAGCAAAAATGGAGCCCTTATAACTGAAATAGGAAATAATAAAATATTATAATTACATAAGAGGGGAAAAAATAAAGAAAAATCTAGGGGAAAATTGTTGAAACAAGATTTTTTTAAACAGGCATACATTTTGCCATATATTGGCTGGGCAACGGGTGATCTTCTGGGGTATAAGATGCTAATCATGACACTGATACAGCTGTATAAGATGGAGGATGGAAGCCTCTGTCTTGCCAAGGAGACCTGGTCCCTTCTTTCCAATTCTTTGCCCTCATTCCTCACAGAGTTTGAGCCTGAAGCTCTTGTCAGCCTCCTTAATAGACACACCTTGACCTTTCCAAACCACGACCCCTTGTTCACACAGTGGCTTTCCCAGAAAAGTGTGTATTGCTCAAATCTTCCCCACAGGTGGCACCTTATTAGGTACATCAGAACTAGCCTCACACTAGGACCCTGAGCGCTGATCTTGCAAGGCAGCTTTCCCACAATGACTGTGCCCAGGCCCACAGCCAAACAATGAGAGCCCCACTCTGCAGGTGGCTCATTTCCAGCTTAATGCAAAACCCACAGAACAGGCCTTCTCTGTCTGAAAACCCCTGTTGCCGCCAAACTGGCCAGCTTCTACCTGGTTGCAAGTACTTGCCCTTGTGCCAGTTCTCTATGGCTTCTAACCTTCTCTTGGGCTCCTGGAGTCTCCTGCCTCCGTGTGATGACAACTACAACCAAATAATAGCTGGGTGTTGTAGTGACCTGATGTTTCTGGGCAGGGCCCATCAGCCAGAGGTGACTGGATTCTTTTTCCTTAGTCTCATCACATGTGGCTGCAAAAAAGCTATCTGTAGTCCACCATCTTGGTCTACCTCTTTCTCTCTCTCTCTTTTTTTTTTTTTTTTTTTTTGGAAATAGTCTCATTCTGTTGCCCAGGCCAGATGCAGTGACATCCCAGCTCATAACAACTCCAACTCACTGGGCTCTCGTGATCCTTCTGCCTCAGCTTCCTAAGTAGTTGGGACAATATGTGCCTGCTGTACAACACCCAGCTAATTTTTCAATTTTCAGTAGAGATATGGTTTCTCTTGCTCAGACTAGTATTGAACTCCTGAGTTCCTCCCACCTCAGCCTTCCAGAGTGCTAGGATTACAGGCATGAGCCCAAAAAGTAGTATCTCATCCAGCCCAAAAAGTAATATAGATAACGCTGTTTAAAATTTGTATACATTTTTTTGACATCCTCTGTGTAATCAAATTTGTCAGTCTTTTTTTGTCATTATCTACATTTTGTCTAGATTTTATCTGAGCTACAGATAAGTTAAAGGAATATCTATAAATTCCTGGGGGTTTTGTATCAAGAATAGGTGATGGGGGTGGTGCCTATGGCTTAAGGAGTAGGGTGCTGGCCCCATATACCGGAGGTGGCAGGTTCAAACCCAGCCCCAGCCAAAAACTGCAGGAAAAAAAAAAAAAAAGAATGGGTGATGATTTTCAGTGGCTGTGGAAATAATCTTATTTTTCTCTATTAATCTATTTTAAAATCTTATATTAATGATATTCCTAAAATTGAGCAACCCTTGCATTCCTTGAATGATTCCACTTAATCATTGTATATTATTTTTTCAATGTGGTATATTTAATAACATTTCAGAGTTTTACATCAGTACTCAAACATAAGTGATACTGGTCTGCAGTTTAGGGTTTAGGTTTTATGGTATTTGTTAGGTCTTTACCTTACAGATGTTAATTTTACAATTATTAATAATTATATTGATTCATTTAGTTGATAATGCTACTAATCATTTATAAGTAATAGATTATGTAGTTATACTTTATTAGATGTTAATTTATGCTTTTATTGCTCTTTTCAAGTTTAGGTATTAATGTTACACTTCCTTTTCTATGCTGTAGCACAATTTATATATCCTTGAGCCTATCTTATCTCTGAAGATACAGCAATTTCCCTCTTGAGTCTGAGTCCTTTTGGGTCATGGTACTTTTTTGTGGGGATAGTTTCTTAATTCTCTATTTTTACCATGGAAGTTGGCTTGTTAATGCTATCTCTACTATAAACTATTGTCCTAGGAAATTATTCATTACATCTAGATTTTCAACTTGCATGTAAGTATGCAAAGTAGTCTCTATATGATTTTTTTTGTATTATTATTTTATGGGTTCTTTTCTTTATCATTTTTCATGTTGTGACAAGAGACACTCCTAATTATTTTACATTACGTACAGTATGGAGTTGGGTTTTGTTTGAGAGCTGATTTGAAAATCTTTTACTTGTTGTAGGTGAGGTAAGTCCATTCACATATGCTTCTTTTTTTTTTTTTTTTTTTTTTGAGACAGAGTCTCAATCTGTCACCCTAGGTAGAGTGCCATGGTGTCATAGCTCACAGCAACCTCCAACTCTTGGACTTAAGCAATTATCTTGCCTCAGCCTCCTAAGTAGCTGGGACTATAGGAGCTCACCACAATACCCGGCTATTTTTTGGTTATAGTTGTCCTTGTTTGGTGGGCCCAGGCTGGATTTGAACCCGCCAGTTCTGGTGTATGTGGCTGGCAACCTAGCTGCTTGAGCGACAGGCACCGAGCCTGCTTCTTTTTTTCTAAGTTAGCTAGGACTTTTTCTATTTTAATTTTTTCAGAGAACAAAGGATTCAGTTTATTAGATTGATGATTTTTCTGTTTACCTCATTACTTTTGTGTTTTTCATTAACAGTGATGATTGCCCAAATCCATAGTTTACATTATGGTTCAGTCACTCTTGGCATTGGACATTCTGTGCATTTAGATAAATTTGTTTAAATTTTTAAGGCTTTGAATTTTCCTTTGATCACTGGTTTTAGATGAATCTCGTAGGTTGTAATAGATTCTTTGTTATAATTTTCTAAAAATTATATAAACTTTTTTCTTTTCCTTAAAAGTTGTTTAAGGTTGTTTAATTCTCTGTATTAAGTCCTTTTTTGTTTTTATTTTAACTGTGTCTTTTATCGGCTTGTGATAAGTTTTTAGTATTTCTGATTTATTTAATTTTGTAATGTTTTCTTTGGGCCTAGTATGATTTTTGTGTTTCATATGCAAGCACATATTATACTTTTCATTATCAGAGCATATAGTTCAATACAACATTTTTTTAAACTTTATTCAAATTAATATGAGGGTATGATTTTTAGGTTACATTGTTCTCACTTCCAGGGCAAAGTTCCATTTGTAGAAGAGACCACCACTCAGGGGGCATGTTGTACACCCTTACAATGTGCACATTAGGTGAGATCCCACCTCATGTCCTCCCTCCTCCTATTCATATGTCCTCCCCCCTCTCCTCTCCTGCTTCTCTCTACCCCCAAACTGGACTATAATAGTGTTTTATTATTCTTAGGAACATGTAATTATTTATATATTGATTTCACGTAAGTATGGAGTACATTGGTATTTATCTTTCGATTCTTGCATTACTTTACTGAGAAGAATGTATTTCAAGTCCATCTAGGTAAATGTAAGAGATGTAAAGTCTCCATCTTTTTAATGGCTGCATAATATTCCATGGTATACATATACCACAGTTTGTTGATCTATTCATAGGTTAATGGACACTTAGGTTGCTTCTACAACTTGGCAATTATGAATTGAGCTGCAGTAAACATTGTATTGCAAATGTCTTTGTGTTAAAATGATTTTTGTTCTTCTGGGTAAATACTTAGTAATGGGATTGCAGGATCAAATGGAAGGTCCACATTTAGATCTCTGAGGATTCTCCATACTTCTCTCCTAAAGAGCTGTATTAGTTTGCAGTCTCACCAGCAGTGTAGAAGTGTTCCCTTCTCTCCATACTTACACTAGCATCTGGTGTTTTGGGACTTTGTGATGTGGGTTAATCTTGCTAGTGTTAGGTGATATCTTAGAGTGGTTTTGATTTATATTTCTCTGATGATTAAAGACAATGAGATTTTTTCATGTGTTTGATGGCCTTTTATCTGTCATCCTTGGAGAAGTTTCTGTTTAAATCTTTTGCCCACTTATAGAGAGGGTTGTTTGTACTTTTTTATTGTTTAATTTGAGTTCTCTGTAGATTCTAGTTATCAGGCTGTTGTCAGATTCGTAACATACAAAAATCTTCTCTCATTGTGAGGGCTGTCTGTTTGCTCTGTTTGTGGTACTCTTAGCTGTGCAAAAGCTTTTTAGCTTGATCAAGTTCCAGTTATTTATTTTTGGTGTTGCTGCAATTGCTTTATGAGGTCTTCCTCATAAAGTTTTTTCCCAGGCCAATATCTTCAAGTGTTTTCCCCGTACTCTCTTCTAGAATTTTTATTGTTTTGTGTCTTAAATTTAAATCTTTTATCCAACAAGAATCAATTTTTGTCAGTGGTGAGAGATGTGGGTTCAGTTTTAGTCATAACCAGTTCTCCCAGCACCAGTTGTTAAATAAGGATTCTTTTCCTCATTGCATGTTCTTGTTAGGCTTATCAAGGATTCAATGACAATATGTGACTGGGTTCATCTCTAGATTCTCTATCCTATTCCATAGATCTGTGTCTCTGTTTTCATGCCAGTACCATGCTGTTTTGATCACTATAGTCTTGTAATATAACCTGAAATCTGGCAACTAGATTAGAAATAATTTTTTATTTCTAAGAACTGTATTTGCTATTCAGGGTTTTTTCTGGTTCCATATGAATTGAAGTACTATTTTTTCAAGATCTTTAACGTATGACATTGGTGCTTCGTTGGGGATTGCATTAAATCTATATATTGCTTTGAGTAGTATGGACATTTTATTGATGCTAATTCTTCCAGCCGTGAGCATGGTATGTTCTTCTATTTGTTGGCATTTTCTGCTATTTCCTTTCTCAATGTTTCGTAATTCTCTTTATAGAGATCTTTCATGTCTTTTGTTAGATATATTCCCAGGTGTTTCACCTTTTTTGGTGCTATTATAAAAGGAGCAGTCTTTGATTTTGTTCTTGGCTTGACAATTGTTGGCATATATAAAGGCTACTGACTTGTGGGTATTTTGTATGCTGAGATGCTACTGTATTCCTTGATCACTTTTAAGAGCTTTGTAGTTGAGTCCCTGGGTTTTCCAGGTATAAGATCATGTCATTTGCAAAGAGGGAGAGTTTGACCTCCTCGACCTCCATTTGGATTCCTTTGATCTCCTTCTCTTGCCTGATTGCAATAGCTAGGACTTCCAACACTATGTTAAATAGCAGTGGAGACAGTGGGCATTCTTGTCTGGTTCCACATTTGAGTAGGAATGCTTTCAGCTTTACTCCATTCAATATGATATTGGCTGAGGGTTAACTATATGTAGCCTCTATCAGGTAAGGAATGTTCCTTCAAAGCCTATTTTCTTGAGTGTTTTTATCATGAAAGAATGCTGAATATTGTCAAAAGCCTTTTCTCCATCAGTTGAAAGAATCCTATGGTCTTTGTTTTTGATTCTGTTTATGTGGTGCCAATACAACATTTACATCTTTATTTTTTTGTCTGCTTGGCCTCTCTCATACTTACAGTAGTATCTTTAAACTTCTTACTATGTTTTTGTATTTTTCTTGTGTCTTTTTATTATCTGTTTTATAACATTGTGGGATTATTTTAGTAGACAATTATAACTACTATATCTTCATTATAAATGTGGGATTTTACTTCATAAAGTATCCTTATTCTTTTTTTTTATGATTTTTAGCCAATACTGTTGGTCTATTAACAGGATTAGAGCTTGTACCTTATTTTTTTTTTTTTTTGAGATAGAATCTCACTCTGTCATCCCACCCTGTGGACAGAGTGCTGTGGCACTTATAGCTCACAGCAACCTCAAACTCTTGGGTTCAAATGACCCTCTTGCCTCAGCCTCCCTCATAGCTGGGACTACAGTTGCCAGCTACAATGCCTGGCTAGTTTTTGTACTTTTAGTAGAAACAGGGTCTTGTTCTTGGTCAGGCTGGTCTTGAAGTTCTGAGCTCAAGCCATCTACCTGCTTTGGCCTCCCAGAGTGCTGGGATAATAGGGCATAGCCACTGAGCCTGGCCTGCTTTTTTCTTTTTTTTATCAGTAACTGTGTATACTTTTGTTCATCCCCTTTGTCTAGCCTTTCCAAATTATTTTAGATGTGTCTCTCATGTACAGTAGGGAGTTGGGTTTTGTTTTGAGAATCTTTTACTTATTGTAGGTGAGGTAAGCCCATTCACATGGATTGACATAATTGATATGTTTGGTTTCAACTCTGTCATGTCATTTAACGTAATAATTTCTGTGTATTTTATTCTCAGCATACTTTTCTCTTTTTAAAATTTCTTTTGGTGTTTGGGAGGGTTTGTATTTTTGTTCACTCTGCCCAGCATGACAGAGAGAGATTCTATCTCAAAAAAAAAAAAAAAAAAGTGCATGTCCTAATCCCGTAGCCTTATATTTAAATGCATACCTTTCACCTCTAATAAAAATTGACTCTCATTGGATAAAAGACCTAAATCTAAGACAGGAAACTATAAAGATTCTTGGAAAGATTGCAGGAGAAACACTTGGAGAAATTGGCTTGGGAGAAAACTTTATGAGGAGGACCCCCCACACACACAGAGCAATTGAAGCAACACCAAAAATACATTACTGGGATCTGATCAAACTAAAAACCTTCTGCACTGCCAAAAACACAGTAAGTAAAGCAAGTAGACAGCCCTGAGAATGGGAGAGGATATTTGCAGGTTAGGTTTCCAACAAAGGTCTGATAACCAGAATCCACACAGAACTCAAACTTATTAATGAGGAAAGAGCAAGTGATCCCATTTCACTATGGGCAAGAGACCTGAACAGAAGCTTCTCCAAAGAAAACAGGCACATGGTATATAGATACATGAAAAAATGCTCGTCATCTTTAATCATCAGAGAAATGCAAATCAAAACCACTTGGAGATATCATCTAACTCCAGTAAGAGCAGCCCACATAACAAAATCCCAAAACTACAGATGTTGGGATGGATGTGGAAAAAAGGGAACACTTCTCCACTGCTGGTAGGAAAGCAAACTAATACGTTCCTTTTGGAAAGAAGTTTGGAGAACACTCAGGGATCTAAAAATTGACCTGCCATTGGATCCTGCAATTCCTCTACTAGGAGTATATCCAAAAGACCAAAAGTCGCTTTGCAAAAAACATATTTGCACCAGATTATTCATTGCAGCTCAATTCGTAATAG
>NW_003852577.1:2012676-2035114 GCF_000181295.1 Otolemur garnettii
TATTTTAGTTCACAGACTCCAGAAACGGTGTTTCTGAGGGAAAGAGTCACGAGTGGACGAAGAGCTGTCATTCAGACCGTCTGGCCCCGTGGGCCGTCTCCCTGCCCCCCCCCCCCCCCTCACCCCATCCCGCCCCTCCCTTCCCTTAGGGCCAGAGCCACAGAAGAAAGGCCCGGGAGGACAAGCACGCGGGGGGAGGCCCCCCTTCTTCTTTCTTCTTCTTCCATGCCACTGTTAATTGGTAGTTTTTGACTCTTATCAGTTAATTCTGCAGTGATGCATGAACTTTATATTCTCTTGCCATACCTCATCCTCCGTTTTTTGAATCTGTAAGCTTATGTCTTTGGCCAAATTTAGGACAATTTTCACCATTATTTCTTCAAATTTTTTTTAGCACCACCTCTCCTTCTAGGTGGATCTGGTAGCACAGATGTTCAATCTCTGTTGTATTATAATTTCCCAGGGCTCTGTTCATTCTGATATTTCAATGTTTGTGTTTTTCTATTTTTTAGATTGAATGATTTATATTGATCTTTAAGTTCATTTATGCCCCCACCCCACTATCATGTTTTCTTTTTCTGCTGAAACTTTTCTATTTTTACTTTGTTTCAAATATGTTCTTAATTATTCACTGGTGCATTTTTATGATAGTTTACTTTAAAATCATTGTCAAGTCCTTGTCAGATAATTTTGGTATCTGTGTCAGCTCCATGTTGGCATCTGCTCACTGTCTTTTCTGTTTTGAGTTGAGATTTTCCTGGTTCTTGGTATGTAGTATGATGAGTTATTTTTAGCTATAGCTTGCACATTTGAGATGTTAGGCTGTGAGACTGGTTTCCTGATAAATCTTGTTGCCTCTTATTACTAGACTAAGTAGTAGCCAGGCTTTGTTTCCACACACAGCATCTCTAGACACCTCCAACAGGGAGGCCTCTTCATTGCGTGGTGGGTGGTAGATGGACTCAGCTTTCAGGCACAGCTTCCGTCCGTTTCAAAGTTATATTCTTTCTGTTTTCCCATAACTTGTGACACTTACAAATTATTCTTCTAATTGAGTTTAGAAGAATGAATGAATGATTGATTATTCATTTGTGTTAGCCCTTTATCTACAGTGAAATACATTAAATGCTCATTATTATTCCTTTTGCTCAAATTTTCCTAGTTATTATCTGTTTGATGAATAAAGCTCATGCTATAGTTAAGGGATCAGTAAATTTATCTATGAAGTTTCAAAGAGTAAATATTTTACCCTTTTTTTTTTTTGCCATACGGTCTCTGTCCTACTGAAGGAGACTCGTCCCTTCGTCTCTTCTCTGAAGTCTCTTTAACACAGTCTTGGGGCAAGAGATCCAGGCAGAAGCTATAATTTAATTTTTTCTCTTCTTCCAGGTAATTGGTCATTTTGGTATTCTCTGACTCCTAGTAATGCTGAAGGTGTGGGTTATATGCTATTTTATTTACTCTTCTTATTCATTAGTGTACTTTGCTGAAGGATGTGTGAATTCAGGTACATGCTATCAACAAGATAGCTATAATATGGATCTCCTAATAGGAAACATCTCTGGCTATCACATGAAATGAGACCAGTGACAGCAAGGAAATCTGCATATAAGCTCTTTGACCTTGAAAGAATCACCAAATCTTTGAGCCTATTTTCTTTTACGTCTTTGCAAAATTAACATGGGTATAGGGCATGGTTTTCAGTTGGGAACATTTTATAAGGGATTTGCAAATATGTTTTTTCCTCAAATGAAGTTAAAGTGCTAAGTCATTTTCTTTATCTGCTTACGTTAGTAGTCTGAAAAATTGTGTCACTAAGTATGTTTAAAACCATAGAGGATAGACAATCTTTTTGGTTTTCTTTAGACTGGAAGTAACATGGTATGTTGGCCTCATCCTGTAAATAGTGTTTTTGTGTTATTTTTAGGTACCCCATTTATGAGGATAGGTAGAATTACTTTTCTACCTGTTTTAAAATATATCTGTCTGTCCTCAGGGACAGGGTCTATTGGAATATTTTTAAAATAAAAAAGTAAATAAACAATTTGCCTGATACATAAATGCAAAAATTGGGATAGAAGTTGTCTCAGATTTTTGTGACGAGTGATCTGAGATAGGAGTTGAGAGAAAGCTAAGGTACCTGCTACTTAATAGGTAAGCACATATCTTTGTCCTTTAAACCCAGACATATAAAACACTCCTAAAAGGTATAATGTATATTTTAAGTATTGAAACAAATATATACACTGGTTATTTTTTATTTCCTATAGATTCTTGTAGACACTGTTTGGGCTCTGTCCTACTTAACTGATGGAGGTAATGAGCAGATACAGATGGTTATTGATTCTGGGGTTGTGCCATTTCTTGTGCCCCTTCTGAGCCACCAGGAAGTAAAAGTTCAAGTAAGTATGTTAAAATTTTTCTTACGTGTATAGAATTGTGTTTGCTATAATGAGTTAACTTGTACAACCAGGCTTCAATTCTGTCTGTAAGTGCTCATCGTTTATAGTTCTCCTGTTAGTTTCCTCACCCTAATTTTGTGATTTCCAAATCTTTATTTCACCCATGTTCTTTGCTGAGGGTCAGACTCGGCATGGAAGTTGTTCTTTTAGACACGTCCTCTAAGAACACGTCTCTTAAAAATAGCCAGGCTTTGAGGGTGGGGGGTGGGGGGGCACCTATAGTCCCAGCTACTCAGGAGGCTGAGGCAAGAGAATCTCTTGGGCCCAAGAGTTTGAGGTTGCTGTGAGCCATGATACAACATCACTCTACCAAGGGCAACAAAATGAGACTCTGGCTCAAAAAAATAAACTAATTTAAAGTTAAATTTTTTAATTTAATTTGCTTTTAATTATTGAACCTTTTTTCCAACAATTTTTTAATAAAGTTTCAATTTTTTACAAGAGACTATTTAGAATTCAGAATTGCTTTCAATCTGCTCAGTGCTTTGTGCGAGGATGAAGTGTTAATCATTCTCTCCTTGCATTTTTATATTTTCTCAAGATTATGAAAAATACAGAATCAGTTCCATCCTAAGCAGATAAACTTAATAGAAAACATTTTATCCCCATCCTAGACAGCAGCACTCAGAGCAGTTGGCAACATAGTGACGGGCACCGATGAGCAGACACAGGTTGTCCTCAACTGTGATGTGCTGTCACACTTCCCAAACCTCCTGTCACACCCAAAGGAAAAGATAAATAAGGTAAGACAAAGTCCTCCTCATCATTCTTTCTTTCCCTTTCCTTATGTCAGTTTTAACTGTCCCTTATTTTCATTGCTGCTTGTTTGTTGTTTTCTTCCAAACCACTGCAGTGTGGATGAGGTTGTTTCACATCACCTTGGTGATTGTTTTGTGTCAACTTCTGATTGCTTCCTACAAGTACCGTCTTAAACTTTGCAGAATAAGAATATCTTTAACACTACCTATTTTTTCATTTAAATAGCACAGCCATTAGCAACTAGGTATAGGTGTATACAAAATCTGTCACTTGATTAGCTGGTATCTTTTTTAAAACAAACAACATAATTTACTCTCCATTCAAAATTGGACTGGACCTAAAGATGAAACGCCAACATTGCTCTAAGATTTTAAGGTTTATAAACAAATTAATTATTAATCTCTTAATATGTATTTAAATACTTGTCTTTTTATTTCTGGCTTATTTTATATAACATTTTCAAGGTTCATCCATTTTGAGACATGCATTAGAACTTCACTCTTTTATGGCTTGATAAAGATTCCATTGTATGTATTAGGTCATTAAATCTGAACTAATAAACAAAAGATTAGTTTATTATATCTGAAACAAGAAGCAGTATAGTTAATCCAAAGTGTACACCTAAACTATCAGCACAGTTTTCCCATATTAACTGTAGCTTGTGTATGGTAGCAGTGACAGAGCCTGGAGAGGAAATCCTGAAAAGCATTTTCCATAGTTTGTTGAGAATTGACTATTTTTTCTTGCAAGATGTGTTCCAAAGCCTGGAAGACATGGGAGTCAGTTCACAAGGTCTGGTGAAGACGGTAGGTGACAGAGTTTCCAATCTAGCTTCTGTAGTTTGAACAGCATTGTTTGTGAGACAGCGTTGTCTTTCAAGAGGATTGCCCTGTCCTTGTTGACCATTCTGGGCCGCTTAATTAATTGCAGCCATCCTCATCACATCATCCAGTTGGCTGCAGTAGACATTTGCTGTAATGGATTGACCAGGCTTCATGAAACTGTAGTAGATAATAACATACCTGGATCACCAAACAGACTTAATTACCTCTTTTTGATAACTGTTTGATTTGAACTGTGTTTGAGCACTTTACCTTCATCCAACCATTGTGCTGAATGCTTTTGATTGTCAAAAAGAATCCATTTTTCATCACATGTAACAGTATGGTGTAGGAATGGTTCGCCTTTACGTCATGACAGAAAACAAAGTCAAGCTTCTGATGCTCATTTAATTCATGCAGAACCCATCTCTATGGCTTCTTTACCTTGATGATTTGTTTCAGATTGTCCAGTATATTAGAATGATATCAAACTCTGCTGCTAATTCACATGTAGGTTGAGATGGATTCACTTCCACTATAGCTTTTAGCTCACCATTGATTACCCACCTTGGTCTCAGGTCTCCCATGTGGCTCATTTTCAAGATTAAAATCACCAGAATGGGCGGCGCCTGTGGCTCAGTGGGTAGGGTGCCAGCCCCATATACCAAGAGTGGCGGGTTCAAACCTGGCCCTGGCCAAACTACAACAAAAAAATAGCCAGGTTTTGTGGCAGGCGCCTGTAGTCCCAGCTACTCAGGAGGCCGAGGCAAGAGACCTAAGCCTAGGAGTTGGAGGTTGCAGTGAGCTGTAACACCACACTACTCTACCGCAGGTGATAGACTCTGCAAAGTGAAGAAGCTGTCTCAAAAAAAAAAAAAAATCACCAAAATGAAGCTTCTCAAACCATCGACATACTGAGCGTTCATTAGCCACATCCTTCCCAAACACTTCTTTTACTATTTCAAGCTGTCTGTACTGCACTGGTTCCACAGGAACCATGGAACTCATATTCAAAAATAACACGAATTTTTGACTCATCCATGGTTTCACAAAAATTGGTCTAGAAAAATTTTTGAAAGATAATCACAAGCCAGAGGGTACATTTGAAAGAATGAAGATGTTACCTTAAAATAAACAAAAACACCAAAAAAAGCTCCAAGAAGTGTCAAGGTGAAATGTAAGAGATAACACCCGTCAAACTTAGTATTTAGGAAATGAGACATTTCCTACTTAATGACCTATTTACATCGTCATCAGCAATGTATTAGGGTTCTTGTTTCTCCATGTCCTTCCCAACACTTACTTTCCATTAAAAAAAATTATCCTAGTAAACATCCTAGTAGATGTGAAGTGTTGTCTCATTGTGGTTTTAATTTGCACTCAGTTCAATGCGTTTTGTTTTTTTGAGACAGAATCTTGCTCTGCTGCCCCAGCTACAGTGCTGTGACATAATCATAGCTCATTACAACCTCAAACTCCTGGGCTCAAGGAATGCTTCTACACCAGCCTCCTAAATAACTGACACTGTATGCATACATCACCACACCCAGCTAATTTTTTTCTATTTTTAGTAGGATTTGGGGTGGGGGGTGGATCTCACTCTTGCTCAGGCTGGTCTCAAACTCCTGAGCTGAAGGGATCCTCCTGCCTCGGACTCCAGCATGCTAGGATTACAGGCATGAGCCACCACACCCAGCCTCTGATGCACTTTTATCTGCCTGAAATGCTAATATCCCCCAAACCCAGCAGAATTGATCATTTCTTCTTCTGTGTCATAACTTTATGTGGCGGATTGAGTATAATTTGACTCTTGGATTCTTAGAATTATATTGTCAAAAATCACATTTAATACATACATTTCTTCTAGTGAAGAAAAAGCCAGAGACTTCAGCGTCTGGGCTAGTTATTTTTACTGTAGAAATTTCAGCAATAAAGGTGATTTCTGTAGCTGAGTGAGTTCTATCACTGGAAACAGTTGAGCATTGAGGCAGCTGGACAAAAGTGTGTAGAGAGGCTCCGGCCTGTGATGCTCACAAGTGAAGGTCTCACGAGGAGGGAAAGGTACACATGTAATAGATAACCTTCTCAGCTTCAGCAAGGAGTTACTTGCTTTAAAAGTTTTTCACTTGAAGAATTTTTTATTCCTATCTATCTTGAGACCATCATTGGACTCTGGAGGTAGAAGTGACCAAGTTGGGTTTTTTCCCCTCAACATTTTACTTGAAAAAATTTAAACCTAGGCTGGGTACAGTGGCTTACACCTGTAACCCAGTACTGTGTGAGACCAAGGCATTGGATCACCTGAGCTCAGGAGTTTGAGACCAGCCTGAGTAAGAGGAACTCCATCTCTAAAAATGGAAAAACTAGCAGCTGTTATGGCAGGTGACTATAGTCCCAGCTAAATAGGAGTCTTGAGGCAAGAGGATCACTTAAGCCCAAGAGTTTGAGGTTGTTGTGAGCTATGATGTCATAGCCCTTTGCCCAGGGTGACAGAGTAAGACTCTATTTAAAAAAAAATTTTTTTTTGAAACTAGAAAAAAGTTTCAGAAATAGTTATGGTGAATGTCACCCATTTGCTGCAAACAAAAGATTCACCATTAATATCATGATTGAATGGCAAAATAAATTTAAAATATGTAATTCTTCAGTTGTGGAGAAGGAAGATACACATTTGACACTACCTTGTAAATAGGCCACTGAACTTTTTGTTTATGGCTTATAAGTCCCTTGAGGTTAGAATAATACTTAGGTTATATAGATCCATCCTAGACTACTTACATGCTTAATTTGTATGGAATATATGAATGATTATTTTGTCAGTAAATATTTCTAAAATAAAACATTTCACCTTCCTTTGAAGTAGTTTTTAATAAAGTTTGGAGAAATTCAGTCATATATTTATTTCTACCTGACTTTTAGAGGGAGCTAATATACAGAAATAACGAGTTTCGTGAATAGTGATTTTTGTCTGCTCACTTCTGTATTGCTATTATTTAGAATAAAGCAATTTATTTATTTATTTAGAGACAGAATCTCACTCTGTTGCATGGGTAGAAGGTAGTGATGTCATTATAACTGACAGCAACCTCAGACTCCTGGGCTCACATGACCCTCCTGCCTCAGCCTCCCCTTATCTGGGACTAGGGATGTGCCTCACAATGCCGGGCTGATTTTTTCTTTTCTTTTGTGGAGATGGGGTCTCACTCTTGCTCAGGCAAGTCTTGAACTCAAGCAGCCCTCCCACCTCAGCCTCCTAGAGTACTGGAATTATAGGCATGAGCCACCATGACCAGTGGCTTATATGTATTTTTGAATGGGTAAGTGCAAGGTTAATGGGGCCCAAATATCATGAATCGCAGTTTCTTTATAACTTGTTTAAAATGCAAGATGTTGTATAACCTAATCACATTTTAGATGCTGTGTCTTTAACACACCTCAGGTGATTTTGTTATTGTGTGTGTGTGTCTCTGTGTGTGTGTGTTTAATTATAGGAAGCAGTGTGGTTCCTTTCCAACATAACAGCAGGCAACCAGCAACAAGTCCAAGCCGTAATAGATGCTGGATTAATCCCGATGATTATTCATCAGCTTGCTAAGGTCAGTCATAAGTTCATCATATTTTTTCATATGTTATAGCCAGAACTTTTTGGATAAATAATTCATTTTATGATTTTGTTTTTACCTTCAGGGAGACTTTGGAACACAAAAAGAAGCTGCTTGGGCCATCAGCAATTTAACAATAAGTGGCAGAAAAGATCAGGTGAGTTTGAAAAACCTGACTGCCATGATTATTACCACTGGAAAGTACACTGCTCTCTCAAGTTGAATAGTTACCATTTATTTTTTCACTCTGTCCTGTGTTCTTTGGGGTAAAAGATAATTATTATCCTGTTTGTTTTTTATTTAAAGAGACAGGGTTTTCACATGTTGTCCAGGATGAAGTGCGGTGGCTCTTCACAGGCACAGTGCAGTGCAGTGCAGCCTGGAGTGAGCTCCTGGCTCAAGCCATCCTCCTTTCTTAGCCTCCTGAGTAGCTGGGACTATAAGCATGTGCCACTGCACCCAGCTGGGGAAAAGATAACTATATACTAGATACAAATATTTCTTCTCTTTTTTTTCTAGGTTGAGTATCTTGTACAACAGAATGTAATACCACCATTCTGTAATTTACTGTCAGTAAAAGATTCTCAAGTGGTTCAGGTGGTTCTAGACGGTCTAAAGAACATTCTGATAATGGCTGGTGATGAAGCAAGCACAATAGCTGAAATAATAGAGGAATGTGGAGGTAAGAGTCGATTGACTGAAGAGCAGTAGTTGACCCCTGGAACTCTAAAGCATTAGTTTTTATAAAGTCAATTATTAGAAAGAAAATTATTAGGATATGTTGTTAAATGATTACAGTATGTTGCTGTTCTTTATTTGCTATATGAGCCTTCTAAGAGGATTTTCCAGAAAAAATTCCATACTTTGCAGAAAACTGTTGTGAAGACTGCTCTATAACCTTCCTAGAGCTTGAGGTTGCTTTTTAGGAAACCTAGTACTTCTCTTGAGTCATAATACATAAGCAAACTGAAGCCCCTTAAAACCACTACCATAGACATACTTAAGTTTGAAAAGCTTTGTTAATCCAACATTTCTCAAACTTGACATTGAAACCCTTTTGTTCAGGTTGTGTCTGTTTGATTCTGTGGACCCTACTTTAGGAAATATTTTATTGTTGGAAAGGGTTAATGATTTCCAAGTCATCTAGATATTTTGTTGCAGTCCTGTAGGTTGTAATGGTTCTTACTAGTGCCACAACTGCATGCATGCTGAAGTATGTTATGAAAGTTACTTTGAGATTTTAATGAGAAAAAACTGTGATTTGAAATACTGTTATTTCTCTGGTAGTGACATAAGAAGCATATAGGTTTTTTTTGTTGTTTTTTTTTATTTCTTATAGCATAACTGTGTACATTAATGCAATCATGGGGTACAGTGTGCTGTTTTCATATACATTTTGAAATACTCTCATCAAACTGGTTAACATAACCTGCATGTCATTTTCTTAGTTATTGAGTTAAAACACTCATACTCTGCTTTTAGAAAGATTCACTTGTACCCGAAGCATATAGTTTTAAATTCTATTATTATTTATTTACTTGGGTGTATAGTAGCATGATCATAGCTCATTGCAGCCTCAAACTACTTACTTAGATCAAGTTATTCTCCTATTTTAGCCTCCTGAGTAACTGGGACGATGGGCACATACCATCATGCATAGATAGTTTTTTAAAATTTTTTCTTTTTTGAATTTTTTTTATAGAGTTGGAGATCTCACTGTGTTGCCCAAACTGGTCTCAAATTCTTGGCTTGAGTAATCCTCCATGTCATCCTCCCAAAGTGCTGGGATTATAGGCAGAAGCTACCACATTCAGCCTAAAATGCTATTTTAAAAGGCACCTATTCAATATGTACTAACATGTCCAAACTCTAAATAGCTTACCGTATCATGTTTTACTTTTTATATTTTCTTGACTACTTTGTACAAATATTCTACTCAGTTTATTTATTTTCATTTATTTATTTGTTTATTTTATTTTTTTTTTTTTGGCAGTTTTTGGCTGGGGATAGGTTTGAACCTACCACCCCCAGTATATGGGGCCAGTGCCCTACTCCTTTGAGCCACAGGCACCACCCTACTCAGTTTATTTTTTAAGAGAAGACAAATGTGATAGCATCATAGTACTCAGACGAGAAGGATTTCTTAACAAGAAATTACCCCAGAGATTTTTAAGGATTCTTGTCTAAGGTCACAGAAGTAGGTAGTAATAGAAGCAAAATTAATATCCATATTTTCTTGCTATTCTTGCTTTAAGATAATTCAATTTTAGCATTGTAGTCAGGCTTATGGCTTAACCCTGTGAGTTGGAACATCTAGAGAATTGTTGCTCTTCAATTATCAGTACAGCTGCTTCTGTCTGGAAGTAGTAATTAGGTTACATATTTATTTAGTATTTTGTGATTTTCTGAAGCACTTTACATTTATTATCTTTGACACTTCTCCTTTTTTCTGGTTTATTACTATATAAAGAGAAAAGCAGCTATTTGAAAATAACCTAGTCAAAAAGACATTTCAAGGAAGAATATTGATAAGGTTTAAAATTTATACACATGGATGTGTGATGCATGGCATAATGATATTGGAAATGTAAACAAAGGCATTCTGTGATTGCTGTTCTGAAAAACTGTTTCCCCATATTCACTGTGGCTGTAGGATGTTAAGACCCCTATTCACTTTTTTAAAGAAAGTTTTTAAAAATTTAAAGCTTTATCTTTTGTTAATAGCAATAAGTCATTAAGTTTCTAAAAAGTTACTTTTATAGTCACATAAAAGTAATAGCATTTAGAAAACAAAGAGAAAGATATAAATTACTGTATGAGAAAGTATGATTGTATTAAAGCAGTCTGGTTCAGAACTGTACTGTCCTTAATTTGCCCTGTAACTTGAAGTAAATCCCTTTGCGTGTCTGGGCCTCACCAGACACGCAAGTGGAGTGTTCAGGTAGAGTGTTCAGGCTGCCTCAGGGACCAGGACTTCTAAGGAGGAAAAAATTAGTGGGATCATGCCCCCATTATGATGTTAGGTGGGTGAGAGTGGTGTCTGAGCTCCTTAGTATTTCTCCATGGTTAAAATGAGCATAGTTTTCACTAATATCTCCTTATCAATTATTTGGTTATTTTTATTATTTTATTTATATTAGGTTTGGAGAAAATTGAAGTTTTGCAGCAACATGAAAATGAAGACATATATAAATTAGCATTTGAAATCATAGATCAGTATTTCTCTGGTGATGATGTAAGTATAAAAATATGGTGTGTCTGCATGTTAATTAAAACCTACACATGTAGGTGTAAGTGTAAACGTAAACTTACTGAGAGATTTCCTTGTATTACTAATATGATTTTAAGTTTATATTTCCATTAGATGCTCTATCAGTCAATTCTCTTAAATACCTTGATACTTCCTTATAAGGTAAAATTATAAGGCAGTTGTTTCATTTGTAATCTATTAACTGAGGAGAAATAGTAAGTATATATAAAAGACATGTTCACATAGGTTAAATAAATTTATAGATACCAGGACCTAAGAAAAGGGCAGATATAAATGTGTGTTCAAATTTTTTTTTGAGGCATAGTCTTGCTCTGTCGCTCTGGGTAGAGTACCGTTGGCCTCACCCTAGCTCACAGCCTCAGACTTCCAAGTTCAAGTGATCCTTCTGCCTCAGCCTCCCACGTAACAAGGGACTACAGGCACCCACCTGCACACCTGACTAAATTTTTATTTTTTGTAGAGATGGGGTCTTGTTCTTGCTCAGGGTGGTCTTTGACTCCTGGGTTCATGGTATCTTCCCATCTTGGCCTTCCAGAGTGCTAGGATTATTATAGGCATGAGTCACCAACCCAGCCTGTGTGTTCAATTTTAAATTGTTAACTATCTTAATAAGATTTCTGATTTACCCAATTATTTGGGAGTGATTAAAACATTTAAATAGGATTCTCTCCTGAGAGGTAAAAAGTCATTTTCAGCTTATACCATAATGTAGTATTGTAACATAATAGGGGTTTTTTTTCTTTTTATAGATTGATGAAGATCCCAGCCTCATTCCTGAAGCAACACAAGGAGGTACTTACAATTTTGACCCAACAGCCAACCTTCAAACAAAAGAATTTAATTTTTAAGTTCAACTGAGTGCAGCATCTTTCCCACATTCAATATGAAGCACCACCAGATGGCTACCAAATGATAAGAACAACGGTGACAACGGCTCTAAACACACATGCCTCTTCATTCTGATGCTTCTAAAGCAGTGGTTCTCAACCTTCCTAATGCCGCAATGTATTTTCATTGTTATAAAAGGGTCGTGACCCACAGGTTGAGAACCACTGTTCTAAAGCAAGCCATGTCTCAGTCACTTTGCAGTTGCCAAAAGTCACTCTCACATGGACTGTAAATGCATATGCATGATTTCTTAAACTGTTTTAGAATTCTCCTTAACAATCTCAACTATCCCGTTTTACCCTGTTCCCTGGTGCCACACACTGATAACTACAGTCTCCAGTTTAGAAAATTTCCGTAGTGGTGGTGTAACAGCTGCCCACCGATACTCCGTTGGAAAATGGTGCACTGTGGATCAAGGCACTTTGGTGTGATGCATATACATGTCGGAAGACTGAAGAGGTGCAGTGTGAGCTGAGCCTCCCTCATTGTCCTCCACAAACAGACTTTCATATTTCTTATGTGGAAGAATAGACTTTAAAGTACAAGCCAAATGATTTTCATTGGTGGAACGGACACAAAAAACATAACTTAAAAACAAGAAACTTGGTTATTGATTAAACAGATAAGTTTAAAAACTGTACTTCATCCACCAATAATTGATGTGTTTATTATCTGCCTCAGAAACCAGGGTTGGAGGGAGACCTTTAGATGTGGATGGTAATGCTTTGTCATTATACCTAATTTTTGAGAACAGCAAGCCCTATTTGACCCTCACTTCAGCCTGTGTGTTCCTGCTGTTTTGAAGTAATCAATGCTGTGCATGGTATTTTACCTGAGCTGCAACCTGTTACAGACTTGAACTTCTGTTAAGTTGAAAGCAAGAGTCCCTGACAATAAAGGAAAAAAAGGTGGGGGGGACTGCAAAGGTCTAAAATATCCATTGATGATTTTTTTTTTTTTTAAATCTTGCTTTCAGCTTTCAGGAGTTGATATTTTTTGTTTTAATTTGATAATTGGATATGGTTGATTTATATTGGGTTTAAACTGTGGAGCCTTCATGCTTACTGTGATTTAGTCTTAAAACATTTTTTACTTAGTAACCAGTGCTTTTGATAATGTGGTTGGCAACAGACCAGCATCTATTTAGAAGTGTCATAAAACTTTATTCTTTGAGTACTGGGAAAATAATTCAGATCCTACTCAAAAGGCATTTTCACATTTAAAAAGATACAGACAGGGATCCATGTAGAGAGATTATCTGCATTTACTTAACATAAACCTGACTTGCAGTAATCTTTAAGTAATTCTGCAAAATGTGGTATTACTGTGTAAAGTCATTGCATTTGGTAAATTGTCTGACCCAGTTATTAATGAAAGAATATGGATTTGAAAATATTTAAACGAAATAATTTGTACTGTCACAGAAGTGGTTTTGTTGCTCTTGTTTACTGGGTATGACTTCCCAATGCACTGATGTGAAAAGATAGAGTAAACTAACTTAGTTATCCGGTGGGGGGTGTATTTACTCTTATTAAAATGAGACAGATGCCATCAGACCTTTGTGAATCAGCTGGGGTGTTTTCACTGATAAAATACATATAGCAGGTGTGCATTCATTACAAATATTTGTATCTGCCAAGGTGGAGCCACTTTAAAGAGTGAGTTTTGTCTTGTATCTAAAGTTGGATACAAGCGTATGTTTAAACTGCAAGATTTTTACTTGCTAGAGAATCTGTTTTAATATAGTGGTTTGGCCTCTGATTATTTATAGGTTTTATAAATTTTAGAATCAATTTCTCTTTAAGGTGGCTCAGATTTTTCAACTCTTGTGCACATAAAATTGAGTTGAAGTTCATTGTGCCTTTTTTTCTTTACCCAAATTTTGAGTTCAAGCTTCATATGGTAACTGCATCCTGTTCAGACAAATATCGTCTAAATTTTTGAAACTGTGTGGTGTTCTCTAAAAGTAGGAATAGCAGAGTCAAAGCTAATTAAGGTCACAAGCTTCAGTGAAACCCATAACGTCCAAATCTTGACATTGTCAATTGTACCCCTTTCAATTTAGTTTCTTCTGGACTCTCTGTACTTAACTGACAGTTACCTTTTAAAATTTGCACACATTAAGATTAACATTGGGCCTCTACTGTGACAATTTGTATTTCCTCCTGTGTTTTAAGTACAAACTAACACATAGGTGAACTTCAGCATCAAGTAGTGCAGACACAGGTGCATTAGCTTGATTCAGTTTGCTATGTGTGACCTTACCAGTTTTGAATTGGAAATCGTACCATTTCATACATAAAGGAAACTAAGTATATTGCTGCACTTTTAAGTTTTCAAAACAGTGTTCAAAAATTGCATTGTTTTTATTTTTTTTAGACTCAGTTAAAAAAATCTAAAACGTTCTTTCAAAAGAGGCATCAAATGTGTTCCTAATTTTGTATATGGGCTTAGGTTTTGTAACCAATAAAAAAAGCTGCTATCAAATATGATAAAAGATTGAAAGACTTATTTCTGAAAATAATTGCTTAGCTTTGTTTTCTGTGTGGTTAAATTTGGAATTATGTTTCAAAAATCAGCCACAAAGGAAGTGAATCATGAATTACTCTTTTACTGTATTTTAATGTCTCCTTTCCACTATAACCAGAATGACCAATAACAATACTAGATTTGAGAGCATTTGTGACAGATAAGTACCCGAATCTGTTGATTCTTAAGCTGCTGTGACAGAGTACTCAAACCAGATAGTTTCAAACAGTAGAAATTTATTTTCGTGCAATTCTGGAGACCAGAATTCCGAAATGAAGGTGATGGCTGGGTGAGACTTTCTGAGGACCCTCTGAGGCAGTCCTGAGAGCCCCCAGCAGCCCCCCGGCAGCCCTCGGCAGCCCTCAGCAGTCCCCAGCAGTCCTTAGCAGTCCCCAGCAGCCCTCAGCAGCCCTCAGCAGTCCCCACTTGCAGCTCCACTGACTCTGCCTTCACAAGCACTGGCATCTCCCTATATGTCTCAGATTTAAGTAATATAACTCAGAAAAGGGCCATTTATTTGGGATGATGTGATGACTTTCATGAAACAAACAAAAACTCCGACTTTTATTTACGGCTTGCCTCTAATCCTTGAAAACATGTAACTATAATAATTGAAGTAAACCTGAAAGTTTTAACCTGTTAGAGGGCGGCTCTAAATGAAACCTTGGATTAATTAAAGGAACAAAGGAGCAGCCAAACTTCAAGTCTATAAGTATTTTTACTTTTATATAATGCCACTTCAGATTATTTTTGAAAGAAGTTGGTATATAAGTAAATAAATGTGATAGTACTCGGAATCTTGCTATCAGTTCTTTCAGAAGAATTATCCTTTTTAGCAGATTGTTTACCTGCAATAATTAACTGACATTCATGAATATCAGTTGTCCTATTGTGGTGGTTAATTTTTTTTTTTTAATTAACTGGGGCTTTTTTAAATCTGGGGAAAGGAAGTATAATTTCTCTATGTTAAGCTGTGAATCTTAAGACATGTATAACCTGAAGAGTACTCTGTTCAACCTGCCACTGATTGGTCCAAATATATAGGGAACTTTTCATATAAATGTACTAGATTAGATACCTGAAAAACTGATAGAATGATTCTTAGAAAGTCAATATGTATCATATAAAGAGAAAGTGTGTGGGAAAGGGATGTGGGAGTGCAACCTAATCTCACTATTTGCCATGAAATCCCTCAACTAACTTTGGCCTGAATCAGAGTGTCCCACCCAGTGATCAACCCTGCACTGTTGATCTTTGTGGTGGGATAACTTTTTGTCGTGTGGAGACTGCTGTGCCTTGCAGGACGTTCAGCAGCATCTCTAGGCTCTGTGTAGTAGACCTCAGCAGCACCTCTCCCTCCCATGCCAGTCAAGACAACCCCAAATGTCTCTGGGGCCAAAATTCCTCCTGGATATGATATACTGGCCTAAATAATTCCTTTAGAATCTTCCACTCACATACAACAGCCGCCCTTCTGGTTTCAGTGTGAATCATCCTATTAGGCTGGCTTCAGATGAATGAAAAGACCAAAAAAAGTGCCTTTACTTCATTCTAAGTTTTAAGAAAAATTAGGCAGACCTAAATTCATTCCCCAAATTACCAACCTATTGGAGCTCTAGGTAATAGTGAACCCCATCTATTGCGCGGATTTAGGATAGAAATGGGAATATGGAGCAACTAGTTATCGGCTCCAATGGAACTAGAAAATCATAGTATCATTTTAAAATCACTTCTTGAAACATTCTGAGAGATTGGCCCCATCAGAACACTTACACAAGTTTACTAAATGATTAAGAGTAGAACTATGGTTGAACAATGCTACAAAGGAAGTGTTCCCTGCAAGGAATTTCTTCTACAGCATCCCTCTCTAACAAGCTGCTATATACCTTCTTCTCTTTTCTCTAACAGTGGTACCCAAAGATACTTGGGGCCTTGTTCCAAATAACGTGTGAAGGACGTCATTAAACAGCAGTTTTACTAGGTGTTAAGTAAAACAGTTTTGTGGTAACACAAGCTAAAGTTTATAGAGTAAGGTACACATTTTACATGATGTTTTAAAGATAAAATCAGATTTGGGGGATAGGCCATTTTATGGAAACATAAATTCCTGCAGCAGTAAAAGTAAGAAAAGTATGAAAAGTAAATGTGGACCTCATTCCCAGGGAGTTTCTCCTTTGTGGGCTAGCTTCGGTTGTGTCAAAGTACTCTCAATATTAAAGAAAAATCACCTCTCTTAAATGTCAACTTTTATCACCTCTCATTAAAAATCAACTTTTTTGATTGGGAGTAGACTTTTTGTTAATGGTGTTTCAGGATACCAGAAGAGACAGCTCTTGTCCTCCACCTGAAGACCCCAGGCATTTCATCCATCCTGATGATAAAATTGTTGCTGGACTTGGTTCTGTGATCTTGATGTACTCCAAGGACCCCAACAATAAAGACTGTGGTGTGGCTGGTTTCTAGGCACTTTGGAATGAGAACATTATTATTATCTGGACACTTGATTTTATTAATGTGGGGGAGATTGTTTCAATTGTTCTACCAGGTTCCTCATATTAAATTTATGATCAAGTCACTGCCTTTGCTCTCTTTGGCCATCTACCCTTTGTAAATGTAAGTATAAAAATAAATTTCATATATATTTCAGCCCAGTTTCTGCATATGTATCAATGTCTTAAGTCTTTCATAAGATTTTTGACTAAGCCTTTAGAAACATCATTTGAATATTTATTCAGTGCCCTATCCTGTGTCAGGTACTGTGCTAGGGCACAGCATACTTTTTTAAAAGTCACAGGAATAAAAAGTGAAAAGTTAACATACTAGGGGAAAAGGTATACAATGAAAGATAAAATAGAGGGAATTGGCTTGTTAAGGTTATTAATCAGGCTGATGAGCCTTAACTAAGTGCCAGCCACTGTTAGGATAACTTTACAAGTACTAAGTAAGTCCCCTGCGAGGAAAGTTCTGTCATCAGGCAGAAGATAAGTTTTCCCCAAATTTAGCTGTCTATGTAGCCAGATCTCTGGTTGTGGTGAAAAAGCAGGGGTTAATGGGGCAAATTAAATTGGAAGCTTTCTATGGTGGGAAGAGTATGTACAATGCCTTGTGGAAAACACCATGAGGCATTCAAGAGGGTGAAAGAAAGCTGGTATCACTGGGTCAAAGATGATAGTGGTGAGAAGGATCAGTAGGGGGCAGGGCTAGAGAGAGGGGGCCAGACCCCCCAGCCTGGTAAGTCATAAAGGATTTTGAATATCTTTTGCAACTCCTTTATTTATAGAATTAATTTTTAAGCTATCACTTGAACACACTCAAAGAACGGGAGGTAAAACACTTAAAGAGAGCAGGATCTTTGAAAATGTCTAGAACAATAAGGACGAGAAGAGAGTGGGCAAGACCAATTGACCAGGAGAGTACGGCTGGGTTATGGGACCCACAAAAGGGAATTGCAAGATCACTGATTTAAAAAAAAAAAAAAAGAAAAGGTGGAACTATCCTGCAATCAGTAATCAGTGATGAGAGAGGGATTGGATGGGGATGGGCTCCAGGAGGCAATGGAATCAGCAGTGAAAGACCCTCAAGAGCTCCAATAGAGATAGTAAGGAGAGCATTGACCAGGAGGAGCAAAGGTGCAGACAGCCGTGGGGCCGCCTTTGCCTGCCATGTACCTCTTCGTGGAGATGGACCCTGACAGACCTCTCTGCCTACTTTGTCACTCCCACACTTTGTCATGTGGGGCTCTGCTTAGGCTTGTCCTTCAGGGTGAAGGAAGTTGTCACAGAAAACCTGGGCCACAGTTTACTCTCCATGCCTTCAACCTTCACACTCTTGGGTGGTTTTTCCTTTAAGAAATCCTGAGGTCAGGGCCAGGTATGGTGGCTCATGCCTGTAATCCTAGCACTCTGGGAGGCAGAGGTGGGTGGATTGCTTGAGCTTACAAGGTTGTGACCAGCCTGAGCAAGAATGAGACCCCCGTCTCTACCAAAAATAGAAAACTAGCCAGGCATACGTGCCTGTAGTCCCAGCTACTTGGGAGGCTGAGGCAAGAGGATCACTTGAGCCCAGGAGTTCAAGGTTGATGTGAGATATGATGCCAGGGCACTCTACCAAGAGTAACAAAGTGATACTGTCTCCAAAAAAAAAAAAAAAAATCTTGAAGTTCAGTGGCTTTTTAGCTCCCTGTTACTTTGGGCAGTGCCCTTCTCCAGTGAACATCTCCATCTGTTCCTCGACCTTCCATAAATATAATTTCAGTCTCCAAAATGAAGAAAAAAATGGAGAAACTAATGTCAGTGTCTGACTCTTGGCTTTAAAATTTCTTCCTCCTACTCCTTGCTTAGGTCTGACATTGCCTTTTCATTCACATCTGTTACTATTTCCTGGTTTCCCTTTTCCTTCCTGGCATTGTCACCTTTCATCAGTTTTACTCCGAGACAGATACCTTTTCTAGTAAATGAATTCATAGTCCTCCTACTCTTTGGCAGACCAGGCGGTTTAGCTGTATGTTTAAAGCTTAGAAATGCCACCTCGTTGAAGCCCAAGGGACAGGACCCAGAATGACCCACTGTTCGTTTTTTATGGTCTGGACAGCCCCTGTACTCCTCAGACCAAAATTCCATCTGCTTCCTAGCATCATAAGCAAGACAATGTCACCTAGCAGTAGGGATAGCTGTCTATGTAGCCAGATCTCAAAATAACATTCCATTCTGTTGTTCTCATTTCCACAAATATTTGAGTGCCTACATGGGTGCCAGGTCCTGTGCTCAGCACAGACAGAATGGATCATGCATGTCAGAGATCATGGAATAGCAGTGTATTCTCTTATTGGTTGGAGAATGTAGTTACTAACGTTGCCCTCTGTAGGAGGCACCTGTGAGAAATACCTTGGTAATAAGGGATTGGGGAAGGGATTTAACATCATTGGCTAGCAGTCTGCCCACCTGTGGCATAGGCAGCCACAGGGTTACTTCTATAAATAGCTTCCAGAGAAGTTAGCTGGGGCTCCTCCTTTGGCTCCACTTCTTGCTCGGATCTTTCAAAATGTCTAGGACAATAGACATTGTTCCTCCTTGCTGGAAGGATGCCTGTCGCACTCCCCTACTAAGACTGCTGCTGAGATGCTCCCTCCTACTAATACTGACTGTGACTTCTAAGGTGCTTAAGCACCTGAGAACCGAAGGAGACCTAGCCCAAGTAAGCTGGTGCAGCACCCGCGTCCAGGCAGTTGAGTGGGTCTAGCTGGAGACCTAGCATCCCAGCTCCACTGAGGCCCTGGGTCAGGGCCAGACACATGGAGTTGTGGACCCCAACAGCACTCAGTGTAAAACCCAATAAGAAATCTCTTTTGTAGATAAATGCTAGGAGAAACTTGGTGTCTCCTAAAAAAATTGGTTTATTCCTTTCTGACAGCAACAACAATATAAATGTTTCTCCAATAGAATAAACATTCTAGGTGGCCTGTGTTTGTGTATGTTCTTAATAGTCTTCTGTCTGGATTCTTATTTTTTCATAACTAATAGTTTAAAATTCTTATGTGTATTTTTCAGTTTAATTGGATGTTGTGTTGCAATTGACCTAAAATCTTTTGTATGAGGAGAAAGTATATAAATACTCCAGAAAATTTTAATGCTACCAAAATTTTATTTTCTTTGAAATGGAAAGGTATTCTTTCCTAAGGAGGAAATACCTTAGTCCCCCCCACCCTTTTTTTTCCATAATACTAAACCTGACTTCTAACTATTTTGTCTTTCTCTATCTCCAGTATCTGGCACAAAGCCTAGTTTGTAGAAGCTATTCATGAATTTATTAATATTGAATTAATGGAAGAATGATTCTATCCTCTTAATTTATAGTAGTTATCAGTCATTTATATTTTAAGTCTCAAATTGTTCAGATATCTAAAGGATTAGAGTTCCTTTTCTATCTTAATCATAATCTTTTAAAACAAAATCTGTTTAAATTGCATATTTCTACAATCACTATAGAAAAGTATAACACATGTGAAAGGAAGAAAAAGATAAAATCACCCGGAGGTAACTATTAATAGTATTTTGGGAACTAGGTTTCTAGAATTTATATGAAAATACAGTAGAACCTCTGTAAGGTGACCAGTCAAGGGACTGTAACTGGTCAACATACAGAGGTGGTCAACATAGGAACTAGGCCTACTGATACGTATATGTGGTGCATGTCTGGTCCAGAGGTGGTCAGTGTGGGGAGAGTCTACTGTATATGGCCAGATAAATATTTTTCATAGTAATAGTACTTTTTATAAGAATAGAATTCCATTGTTCATTCTTTATTGTTCTTACCATTTAACTATGTTCTGTGACCATCCCTATCAGTATCCATTGAACTATCTCATAATTTTAAATCAATCTCTAATTGTTGGACTTATAGGTGCTTTCCCGTTGCTGGCAATTATATAGAATGTTCTCTGTGTGTTTTTATACACTTGTTTATTTACTCAGGATAAGCCTTATAATAGAATTGCTGGGTCTAAGGGAGTCAGTTTTTAGACTCCAGAAAGCTACCCATTTATATTCCCATAATCTGGCTTTCTCACTCCCATGCCAGCCTTAAGTATTAATATTATATCAGCTACCTCCTTTGTACCACCTCAGGTCTTCTTGGCCTCATCTGACCCTTGACAACATGTTCTGTTCCAGCCACCATGTCAGTGACCAACTCTGACTTCTTTTGGACCCAGCCAGCCGGCACCTCTGCTTTCCCCTTCTGTAGCAGGCCTCCTCTGTGCCACTGGGGTGTGAAACTCAGGGCCCTCACACAGGAATACATGGTGGGATTTGGGAGCCACTGGTTACATTCTTCATCCTTCTCCCAAGATTGACTCCTCAGAGATGCAATCCTTCATATAATCTCTGGAAAATTCAGGATGAAAACATTAGTTACTTTGTTACTAAGTGGTATTAGCTAAGTTACCAAGCTCAGTAATGCAGCTTCATATTTGATTCACCCACCTGTCTCTCACTTTTCACCTTTTTGACTCCTGCTTCCTGGGGACAGCAATCCCCATAAAAGTAGGAGCATATGGCTGGGTGTGGTGGCTCACACCTATAATCCAAGCACTCTGGGAGGCCAAGGTGGAAGAATCCCTTGAGCTCAGGAGTTCAAGACCAGCCTAAGCAAGGGAAAGAGACCCCATCTCTGCTAAAAATAGGAAAATAGCCAGGAGGGTACCTATAGTCCCAGCTACTGAGGAGGCTGAGGCAGGAAGATCACTTGAGCCCAAGAGTTTGAGGTTGCTGTGAGCTACAATGCCACAGCACTCTACCTGTGACACAGAGTGAGACTCTGTCTCAAACAAAAAAAAGTAGGAGCACATGGTATGATGCTTGCTGAGTCCCCAGGCCAAGATGTCCTCCTTTTTAATAGTTGCATACTTTTCCATAACATGGATATACTATGAACCAATTGTGCAAATTCATGTTATTTCTAGGTTTTTGCCACTAAAAACAAATTAAAAACTATGATAAACATCCTTGAACAGTTATCTTTGTTAGTTTCAAAATGGAGATTCAGGGTCAATTCGTAGATCTAAGCAGATATGAGTTTTATACCATAAAATGTGTTGTGTGAGAAATGGTCCTTTTCTTTCTCTTATACAAATAAAAATAAATTGAATTGCCAAGGTCCTATCCTGCCTAGGAAATTCAACATTAGTTATTAGGGGTTTTCTCTCTTTTATAGGGTCTCATGAAAGGATAGGAGACTTATGTAATTCTCAGAAAAAGGAGAGAGGGTATATAGTCTTTGGTCTATCCTCATCACAGGTGATACCCTCTTTGACTAAGCCTTCAGTTTTCTTGAAGGAGATATCTCTGCTATTTTGAAGTTTGGCATTAGGACAAGAATCTAAGTTTTAGATCCTGGGGTCTTCCTCCGATAGCCTGTTTTTCTATGGGGAAGTTCATCTGTTTTTTTGAGAGGAGAGCAAGAAAGTGTTGTCTCAGCCTCATTTATTGACTAATCCATTCTTTTTCCACTTATTTGAAATTTTACCTTTACCATATACTAAAGGATTTTTTTTTTGAGACAGGAGCCTCATGCTGTCCCCCTGGGTAGAGTGCCGTGGCATCTCAGCTC
>NW_003852577.1:2036039-2039300 GCF_000181295.1 Otolemur garnettii
GCTCAAGCGAGTCTCCTGCCTCAGCCTCCCAAGTAGCTGGGACCACAGGCGCCTGCCACAACGCCCGGCTATTTTTTGGTTGCAGCCGTCATTGTTGATTGGTGGGCCCAGGCTGGATTCGAACCCGCCACCTTAGGTGTATGTGGCTGGCGCCTTAGCCGCTTGAGCCACAGGCGCCGAGCTGCCATTGCTTTTTAAAAAGTTTCCTCATGCCCTTTTGCAGATGATACCAATGTTCACTATCAGCCCCAGCAAACACCAACCTGTTTTCTGTCTTTAAAGTTTTTCTTTCCCTTGGATTTTACATAAATGAAATTATACAGTATATATATATATATAATTATACAGTGTATATATATATATATACAGTATATAATCTTTTATCTAACATAAATTGCTGAGTAGTATTCGATTCTATGTATTCCCTCAATTTGTCCATTTGCTGGTTAATGGGCACTGGGGCTGTTTCTAGCTTTTGACTCATAAATAAGGCTGTTGTGGGTATCTGCTTATTTGGTTATATTTTTATTTTTATTGCCAAAACTGTTTTCCCGTGGCTATGCCATTGCACATTCCCACTAGTAGAGTAGGAGAGTTCCAGTTGTCCCAGGTCCTCACCAGCACTTAGTGTCATTGTATTTTATTGTTTTTTTGTTTGTTTGTAATCATCCTGATAAATGTATATAACTAAAACTTACCACTCACCCTCACACATACCACAGAGTGCATTTTAAAGTGTAGTGCCAGTTACCAAACACTGTTCTGGAAGGTTTGTGGCCATTATCCTAGAAGCCTGGGGCAGGGCAAGAAGGTGGAATGGGTACAGGCTTTGGGGTGCAACAGATGGGCCTTGAATGCTGTCTTTGCTATTTGCCAGCTGAGAAATGACCCTTTCCCACTGCAAATCCTTACTGCAATGAGGTGGGAAAAGAAGGAAACTCTTTCTGTCTTGGTTTTCATATCTGTAAAATACAGAAATAATGTTTTCCTCAAAGAGGTATGAGGACTCAGCTTTATAATTTAGGACAGTGCTCCTCAAACTTGAATGTGCACAGAAATCACCTGGGATTGGCTGAGATCTGCACTGATAACCAGTCCCAGACTGTAGCTCGTGACTCATGTTTGAGCAGCAAGGATGTAGGATGTCTGGCAGAGCTGGCATTTATTGAACTTAGCCGAGTTCAATAACTGTGATCTTCTCTTCTGTCCCCTGGGTCATTCCTTCTCACCACATTCCACACTTGGATTAGCTTTTAATTTTCAACCCATCCCTGTGTATGTGATGATGTATGTGTCTAGTTAAGATGAGCCTTGGAAGATTTCCTCTCAGATCCTTAATCTGAGAAGTAACAAACCTTCTCAGCAGGGTACAGTCTTAAAAAGGGAGAAATATTTTTCAAGTTCTGATAAGGAAGCCACAATGTTGTAAGGAGGAAAGAACCTGTGTGACTAGTCCCTGCAGTTCTGAGAGAGACCAGGATGGTCTACTGTGAACATTAGGTAATGACTGTCTGCTGGAGCGGATTCCATCAAATGGAAGTCATGGTCTCAATAAGCAGATGACAGCTGGGCAGCATACATTCATGAAGCCACTAAGCCTTGTCATCAAGGGCTGGCAGGAGGCTACCACAGCTGATCCTTCCAGAAGCAATGATGTATGCTGTCACCATGACATGGAAAAATCTATTCTGACTAGGCTGACATTTTGTGAGTCAGATTTAAAAATGCTAATAAAATGTTGACAGGATTTACATATTGATTCTAGTCTTATTCCACTTCATTCTCCCACTCTTGACAATTTATGTTGCATATTTTCTCTGGATCTTCATTCAAATGCACTAAAAAAAAAAAAAAAACAGAAAAAAAATTCAGCTTTAACTTGTGTTCTTCTATAAAGCCTTTTTTCTGCTAAATTTCTCTTTAAGGATCAAAATGAGTAAATTGATCATTGTCTCTAAATTGGACATGTAATTATAGGTAGCAGTAACTAGGCCAGCTTTATCATTTATTTTATCTTAGCTTTGACTTACAGTTGCTTTGAAGTCTATAAAATTGTTTGTTAAACCGACTTGTCTGGAGCATCTTAAAAGAAAAATTAAGACTGGTTTTTGTTACTTAATTTTATTTGCCATGATACATTTTGGTTTTTAAGCTAATTTTGTTCGCAGCTCAATTAAATATAGCTCAATCATGTTTTAGAGGACCCAACAGGAGCTTTCCTAATTTTTTTTTCCTTTTTTTTTTTTTTTTTTTGCAATTTTTGGCCCAGACTGGGTTTGAACCCGCCGCCTCTGGCATATGGGCTGGTGCCCTACTCCTTTGAGCCACAGGCATCGCCCAACTTTCCTAAATTTTTTAAACCAAATTTCCTGATATGCAGAACTTTAAAATGTTTTCCATTTTTTTAAATCTGTATATTTTAAGGACATTACCTATATATTTCTGCCTGAGATGTAAATGTTCAGTTTGGTGGTGTGAGCCAGGTTCGTGTTTCCCTGGTGGCCGTCCGTGGAGGAAGAGGCCGCTGGGGAGCTGAGCTGTTTCCTCTGCAGACACCCAGCTGGTCACGGCTGCGCCCTCCTGTGTGGGCCGTCCCAGTAAGGCGGGTGGTGTGGACAGGTGAAGATGTGGAAGGCAGATGTGGGGAACCCACTGTGCACATGCTTTCAGGGCGGTGACCCCACTGTGCTCTGAACTCCCTGACAGCTATGCTGGGAGCCGGTCTGTCCCTTGATTCTGCTTTGCCACCTGGTGGGGACAGTAGGGGTGCTTGCCAGCTGACCAGCTGACCGTCCCTGCCCCTCGGCCCGGATCCCCATAGGCACCTTTCCCAGGACGCAGAGGCGGAGTGGGGGGCCTCCGCGGGGTCTCCTGAGGGGGTGGGGACAGCTTTTCATTCTTTGTCCTTGAGGTGACACTTCTCGGGATGTCCCTGTTGCATCTCTAGCCTTGGACCAGATCTTCCCTATCTCCCTGCTCCTGTCAGCACTTTCCCCTCTTCAGAGAGCCTCTAGTTTGCAGGGCTGTGAGACACAGCCAGTCCCAGGGGAAGAAGCTCCTCTCCAAGACCTGGGCCCCAGACTCCAGGCTCACAGGTGCATGAGGGGGTGAGAGGGTGAAGGTGTGAGGGATGGGGGGGTGAGAATGTGAGAGATGAGGGTGTGTGAGTGTGAGGATGAGGGTGTCGGGGTGAGAGTGAGGGGGTGAGGATGTGAGGGATGAGGATGTGAGGGTGTGAGGGTGTCGGGGTGAGAGTGAGGG
>NW_003852577.1:2039825-2041728 GCF_000181295.1 Otolemur garnettii
GTGAGGATGTGAGGGATGAGGGTGTGAGGGTGAGGGTGTCAGGGTGAGAGTGAGGGTGAGGGGGTGAGAATGTGAAGGGGTGAAGTTGAGGGTGTGAGTGTTAGGATATGAGAGATGAGGGTGTGAGTGTGAGAGGGTGTGTGACGGTGAGGGGATGAGGATGTGAGGATGAGGGAGTGAAGGGTGAGGGCGAGGGGGTGAGAGTATGAGGGGAGAGGGTGGAGGGTGAGGGTGTGAGGGGTGAGGGTGAAGATGCAAAAGGGTGAGAGTGTGAGGGGTGAGGGATGAGGGTATGAGTGTGACAGTGGAAGGAGAGGGTGAGCTCTGGGTTCCTGCCAGTGTCACCTCAGGCATCTTCCCAGCTAGGCCAGGGCATCCTCTGCAGGTTGCTGAAGGAGCGGTTCCCAGGTCCCTATAAAGCTGCTTCCCTCTCTCCCTCCCTCCCTTCCTTCCTTCCTTTCCCTCTTCTTCCCTCCCTTTCCCACTGTGACCTCAGCCTAGTTCACAAGGAATGGGTCAAACTCATGGATTTAAGAGATTCTCCTATTTCAGCCTCTCAAGTAGCTGGGACCACAGGAAAGTGCCACCCTGCCTGGCCAATTTTTCTATTTTTAGTAAAGACAGAGTCTTACTCTTGCAAAGGCTGATGTCAAACTCCTGAGCTCAGGCAGTCTATCTAACTCGGCCTCCCAGAGTGCTAGGATTACAGGTGTGAGTGACCTGGCCCAGCCTAAAAGTGTTTAATTTTATTGATTGATTGAGAAAGAGTCTTACTTTGTCACCCTTAGTAGAGTGTTATTGTGTCACAGCTCACAGCAACTTCAAACTCTTGGACTTAAGCGATTCTCTTGCCTCAGCCTCCCAAGTAGCTGGGACTACAGGCGCCCACCACAATGCCAAACTATTTTTAGAGAAGTCTCACTGTGGCTCAGGCTGGTCTTGAACTTGTCAGCTCAGGAAATCCACCCACCTCGGCCTCACAGAGTGCTACAATTATAGGCGTGAGCCACCTCACCCAGTTTCTAAAAGCATTTTCAGTAGAGAAACATTATAGAATTTTCCGCATCACCCTCTGGGTAAATAGAAAAACTAATAGCAGGGAGAAAGTATTTTATTTATAATTACATACTAATAAAAACATGAAAAATGTCTCAGAGGCTGCTGTGGAACTATAGTTGCTCCTGGCCAATGAGACTGGGTGGGAGTCAGGAGGGAGAGAGGCTTTTGCCATCACTCTCCACCTTTTTTTAGAGTTTCTTTTAAAAACTTATCACTTCTACAATATTTTTGAAAAGCTAAAATTTTAAAGGCACACCACGAGAAGAAATGTCAGAAGAGCAAAGGAAAATGCACTGACATATCAGTGTCCCACAGGTATTGTGGGGACACAGACATTGGCCAGGAGGGAGGGAAGGTCCTTGGAGGTGGGGTTGGGGGTGGGGGGAATAAGCAGTGAGTGACAGCCCTGCTCTGCACAGCAGGGGAGAATTGCTCAGCGTGGGACCTAGAGCCAGGATGACAGGGCTGGCATTTTAATGCCTGGTCATTTACCAAGAAGGTGCTGGTAATTTAAAGAGGGAGTATGAATAATGAATATTTTTTTCCTTTTTCTTTTGGTAGTGATCAGGGTTCTCCTTACTTTTCATCCTTTTTGTGCAAGTGTCTATTTTAACCCTTAAAATGTCACCAAACTAAAATATTTGAAAATTCCCATTGGTTTCTGTGAGGAGATGCTTTGACAGTTGAGGGGTATTGGCACCCATGCCACATGGAAGCCAGCCTCTGTGGTTTACTCTGTGTGGGGGGGATGTTGGGAGGGTTCTGTGGTGCAGTGTGGGGGTGTAGGGAGGGCACTGTGGTGCAGTGGGGGGGTAGGGAGGGCACTGTGGCACAGCATGGGGGG
>NW_003852577.1:2042254-2047339 GCF_000181295.1 Otolemur garnettii
GGGGTGTAGGGAGGGCACTGTGGCACAGCATGGGGGGTGTAGGGAGGGCACTGTGGCACAGCATGGGGGGTGTAGGGAGGGTTCTGTGGTGCAGGGGGGGTAGGGAGGGCACTGTGGTGCAGTGTTATTCAAGTCTTGCTGCACTTGGCTCATCTATTGCTTTTCTGTTTTCTCCCTCCCTTCTTTTTCTCCCTTTCTTCCTCTGTTCTTCCCTCCCTCCCTCCTTTCCTGAAGTAATTTGGAAGTGATCTGGACCTCTTATCACTTTCCCTACATACTACATACACCTGTCTCCAAAAATTCAGATCATGTTTTTTTCATGGACAGGCATCTCACTTTATATTAGGAATGACAGAGTGCCAGGTGATGTCATGTTCAGCCAGTCCAGGTGTCCACCTGGGTTGTCTCCGTGAGCCTGACTTCTCTGTGGCTAACGGGCATTGGCAGGTATAGAACTCACGGCCGGTGCCCACTGAAAGTGCTGGGGCTTAAGTTGGCCCTGTCCCCAGCTTATGACACCTGGCCCTCTGCTGATACACTGTACCTGGGTCTGTACCCTCAGTCCTCACCATACTTTTAATAAGCAATGAGTCTTCCCAGTGCTGTGCTCAAGGCTGCAGATCAGTAAGAGAGACCATCAAAGGTTGACGTGTAGATCCAGTTAACTGTGCCAGTAATTCATTCACTAGACCTCTGTTAAAATGCTTGACCTACTTTGTATTATCAGTTAGGAAGTTGAAACCCAGAGAGGTGAGAGTAACAGTGAATGTAAGAAACACAGTCTATTGCACTTGTTTTTACTCAAGCTTAACCAAGTATGACACCTACACCCATTCAAGCCCAGCCCAATCATGATGGCATCCTGCATGTGGCCCTGCTGTTTACCAAGCTCCTTTCATCTGGTCCTTAGATCCTCAGAGTGCTGGTTGGACTCAAACCTGAATTGTAGTTCCACATGGCTGGATCTTTATCTTACATTGTAGTTAAATTCTGGAGCTGATAACCTCCCATGTTTATTCTACAACTTAATATAAACTTCATGCCTCACAGCCTAGAAATTATTTTAAGGGGGAAGGAAAAAAGCACTTTATGTAGATCATTTATTAGAGTTAATTTAACTTAATATAGTTCATTTAATATAATGTCCTTGAACAGATGAATAGATAAACAAAATGGAACATATACATATAGTGGAATATCATTCAGACTCAATGAAGAAGGAAATTCAGACATATGCTACAATGTGAATGATCTCTGAAGGCACTGCACTAAGTGAAGTGAGCCAGACCTCACAAGGACGTTCCAGTGAACAGAAGCCACATATACAACAGGGGTCTCATTATATTATAATGAAGCTAAAAATTTCTGTTTCCTGGTGATGTGGTAACCATCATCATGTGGTCTGATGCTTTACCTTTCTACATTTAGATTCATAAGTACTACTGTGTTACAGTTGCCCATGGTATTCTGTGCAGTCACACACTGTTCAGGTTGTAGCCTGAGAACAGGAGGGTGTATCATACAACCTAGGTATGTGGCAGGTGTACTATCTAGGTTTGGGTGAGTAGACTCTGATATTTACACAATGACAGAATCTCCTATGATGAATTTCACAGAATGCTTCACTGTTAAGTGACACATGACTGTTTCGTATGATTCTACTTATATGAATACCTAAAATAGTCAGATTCATAGATGCAGAAAGTAGAATGGTGCTTGCCAGGGAGAAGAGGTTAATGGAGAATTGCTGTGTAATGAGCATAGAGTTTCAGTCTGAGAGAATGAAAAGCATTCTAGAAGTGGACATATTATACCACTGAGCATCACTGGGCAAAGGCAGGGCCCACAGGCCTCACACCAGCCTCTGAACCCCTGGGATCCATCCTGCTGCCTCTCCTTCCACCTCTCAACCTGCCCACAGCAGGGCTGATTCTTCTCCTGCTTTGTTTTGGAATCATTACTTTTACCCACTACAGCCCCTCACTTCATCCAACCTTTATTGAATTGGAAGTCATTGCTACCCAAATAGACAATAAGATCTCTGAGGCCAGAGCCAGCCTATCCTAATTTATTTCTTTAAAGTCTCAGTGCAGTGGCTCATACCTATAACACCAGCAAGTTGGGAGGCTGAGGCAGGAGGATCACCTCAGGCTAGGAGTTTACAGTGAGCTATGATCATGCCACTGCACTCCAGCCTGGGCAACAGAGAAAGATTGCATACCCCCCCCCAAAAAATAAATAAATAAATAAAAATAAAAAGTCCTGACAGTTGCTTAAAAAATGTTATTCAGTTAGTAATGTAAGTCTTTCTCTCATGCCCTTCTCTACCTATTTCTTTAATTAACCTTTTGTTTTGAGATAATTGCAGATCCATACCCAATTGCAAGAAATAATACAGAGAGATAAAACTATAGCACAATTTCACAACCAAGATATGGACATTAATCCAGTTCACTGATCTTATTAGACTCCCCAGTTTTGCTTGTACTCATTTGTGTTTGTCTGTGTGTGTGTAAGTTCTGTACAATGTTATCAACTGGGTAGCTAGAGTATCCACCACAAGCAGTCAAGATACTGAACAGATGGCAGCACCAAGAAGATCCATAGTGTTTTCTTTTATAACTATATTCAATCCCCTGTGCCCCCCGCCACCTCTCCAGACTCTCAGCCCTAGAAACCACTGACACATCCTCCATTTCTAAAATTTATCATTTTAGACATGTTATATGAATGTCATCACAGACACATAAATGTGGTTGGCTTTCTTCACCCACCATAATTCCCTGTAGAACCATCCATCCAAGTGGTCAAGTGTATCAAGTTGGTTCCTTCTATTGCCGGGTAGTTGATTATCTACTTTTAAGCTATTATAAATAAAGTTGCTATGAACATTTGTGTGTATATTTGTGAGCATATGTTTTTATCACACTGGAAGAAATACCCAAGCATGCAATTGGCTGGGTTATATAGTGATTACATGTTTAGTTTTAGAAGAAACTGCCAAACTCTAGTTTTTCAGAGTGTCTCTACCACTTTTATCCCATTAGAAATGTGTGAATGGGGGGGGCAGAGCCAAGATGAAGGACTGTAGCCAGCTTTTTACAAAAGTTCCCATCCAGAAGGAGGCTTAAAGGAAGTTTAGCAAGGGAGCTGATGGTTTGGAGCGGAGTCAAAAAAGAAAGTTGAAAAGCACACTTCAACCTTCCTGAGGCGAGCTGCCACCCCAAAAATACAATCAAAAGGTACAAAATCCACCACCAAGCAGACAGGAGTCCCCTCCCCCACAAGAAGGGCTCGCAGTTTACTCCATACAAATAAGCAAGCAGAGTTCAAACATCTTCCCACTCTGTCCCACGGGAGAGACCTCCTAAAAACTGGACCTCCTACCCCTCCTGGCATGCCACAGCATTCTCCTGCCAGGCATAAAACTGTAAAACTGTATAAAACTGTATATATTCCCCACCTGCAACACTGAACTCTGAAGATTCTTCCCTCCCCCGAGGTCTGGAGGTTTGTTACCTATGGAGTCCAGATTCCTGGGCAACTCCTTGAGAGAAGTGGAGGGAGAAAGGGCTGGTGCTGCTCTGTGTTGACTGTGGCACAGGAGTAAGGAGAAGAAAGTTGGCTCAGAGGAAGCCATACAGCAACAGTGGCATCCTGAGCTGTAACTGACGCCATTCCAGATAGGCAAGCCCCATCTCTCTGGGCAACCACAGGTTCCGGACAGCAGCCAGAGGCAGAACTGACTTGGTAACTTTTGTAAGTAAAGAGACCATTAGCACCAGCCCTCAGGGGACTATTGCTGAGACAAAGGCAGTGGGCGGGAAAAGGCTGGAATTGACACCTGAGTGTAAACTCTAATTGCTTGCTGCCCAGAGCTGAGTTCCTCATCAAATCTAGCAGCCTCTGACTTGCAGAGGAAGTTAGCTGGGACAGAAGGTAAGGGGCTGGAATTGAGAGAACTTTCATACCCTAATTTAAACATTCAAGGCCCGGCTGCTGGACTCAGATTTCTGGGTGATTTTGACAGTCGTAAACCCCAGGAGCAGTTGCCTACTGGAGTGAATAGGGTCACAGACCTGGCGGATTACAAGTGACTGGGTGCAAGGTGGGGAAGGAGGTATTAACCTTCCCAGACTAACCCATTTGCTGGGTAGGTCCCTTTGCCCTCATGGAGCACTGAAACAAGTTATATCTGAGCTGCCAGCAGACCCCTCTTATCTAGCTGCTGGAGACATTTGAACTCTTCCACCGGAAACTGGTGCTGACTGGGACAACTGATTTGGACCCCTTAAACCGGGCAGACCACCCAGGGACTATTCAAAGTGGCACCCTGGGTGTATGGTTGAGGGAAGGTTTGATTTTCCTTGCCCAATTGTTGTTTGTGGGGGGTGGGGTGACTTAATTGCTGGTATTTCTCCATAGCAGAGACTTCAACCAAGAGTAACTGAATCACTAGGGTAGGACTGAGACCAGCTGAAAATAAGACAGAGCCACTTAGCCCCACCACATCAAGCAGGTCCCCCAGTCTCTCAGGCCATAACACCATATGGGTCCTTGACAAAACTCAAGGGGAAAAGCCAAACGTCTGGGGTAAAATAATCATGGGGCAGAATCAGTGGAAAAGCTCTGGTAACATGAATAACCAGAGTAGATCAACCCCCCACCCAGAAAGGATGTGGCTGGTAATATGAATAACCAGAGTAGGTCAAGCCCCCCCCAACCAAGAAAGGATGTGGCAGACGAAACAGAAGATCCCCTATACAAACAGATGGCTGAGATGTCAGAAATTGAATTCAGAATTTGGATTGCTAATAAGATTACTAGAACAGAGGCAAAGTTAGAACTAGAAATTCAAGGAGCATTCCAAAAGTTCACTCAAGAATTCAACAAATTCAAAGACAAAACCACCAAAGATTTTGAAACATTAAGGCAAGGGATTGCAGCCCTCTAAGATATGAAAAATACGGTAGAATCTCTTAGTAACAGAGTGCAGGAGGCAGAAGAAAGGATCTCAGACGTAGAAGACAAAGCTTCTGGGATATGTCCAAACGTCCAAAGAGAATCAGACATGAAAAGCAAAAA
>NW_003852577.1:2051982-2063920 GCF_000181295.1 Otolemur garnettii
CAAGAATGGAAGAAAAAGTATCCAATGTACACAGCCCTATTATGAAACTAACTTATAGTTCTCAAATGAAAGCTACAACCTAATTCTAGCCCAAGAATATGGTTATGGGGTGGGGGAGGGGAGAGGAGAAGGGCGGATGGGTGGTGGGAGGGTGACTGGAAAGATCACCTATATGGTCTGTCTAACAAGGGTACAGTGAACTTTTCTAGAACTAGAGTATAAATGTTTTAACACAATAACTAAGTAAATGACACAAAATCTATGTTAACCAGTTTGATGAAAATATTTCAAATTGTATATGAAAACATTACACTGTACCCCATGTTTGCATTAATGTATACAGCTATCATTTAATTAAAAAAATGGAAGAAAAGGTATTCAATGTACACAGTCCTATTTTGAAACTAATTCATAGCTTTTATAGGAATGTCATAACCTAGTTATAGCCTTAGAATATGGGAAGGGGGTGGGAGGGGGAGGTAAGGGGTGGATGGGGGGAGGGAGGGTGATTGGTTGGGTCATCCCTAGGTTTATCACAAGGTTTATTCACAAGGGTACAAGTGAATATTTCTAAAAGCAGAGTATGAATGTCTTAACTCAATAACTAAGAAAACGACATGAAGGTTATGTTAACCAGTTTGAAGAGAGTATTTCAAAATGTATATGAAAACTGCACACTGTACCCATGATTGCATTAATGTACACAGTTATGCTATAAGAAATAAAAAATAAATAAATTTTAAAAAAAAAAGAAAAAAGAAAAGAAATGTGTGAGTGATTGCATTTCTCCACATCCTTGCCAGCATTTTCTGTGGCCACTCTGATAGCTGTGCAGTGATCTCATTGTGGTTTGAAGATGTGTTTTGTTCATTGCTAATGAAGTTGAACATCTTTTCATGAGCTTATTTTCTGTTCGTTGTCCTCTTCAGTGAAATGTGTATTTCTTTTGCCCATTTTTCTAATTGAATTATTATTTTTTTTAAACTCTCTTGTTTTTTATCCCCTCCCATTCTGCCTTCTGTGTCTCCTTTTTTTAGTAAACATTTATTAGCACGTACTATGTACCAGCCATTCGGAATACAGATATAAGAGACAAATTCTTGACTCTCAGTTATTGGAAAGAAGACAAGTAAACAGGTGTCTATATAAGAGGGCACAGACCTCCTAGCAGGAGAATCAGTGAAATTCTATTTCCTGAAGAAGATGACCTCTGACCAGGATTTGAAGGCATGGATATACTTGTTACACTTTTTTATACTGAGTTTACATTTAGGACTTTAATATAGTAAGAAATATGTTGTGGGTGGAGTGGGTAAGAATGCTTCAGGCCAGGAGTTTGAGACTAGCCTGAGCAAGAGAAATACTTGGTCTCTACAAAAGATAGAAAAAATTAGTCAGGCATGGTTGCATACACCTGCAATCCATCTACTCAGGAGGCTGGGACAAGAGGATTGTTTGAGCCCAGGAGTTTGATGTTGCTATGGTGATTGCACTCTAGTGATAGGGCAAGACTCTGTCAAAGACAGAAAGAGAGAGAGAGAGAGAGAGGGAGGGAGAAGGAGGGAGAGAGAGGGAGGGGAGGAGGGGAGGAAAGAGAAGGAAGGGAGGAAGGAAGGAATATGTGGTACATTTCAAAAACCTTATCAGGGCATCCTTCTCTTTAAGTAATTTGTTATGTGAACTTGTAATCAATTCATGATTAGCAAACATTGAACAGTATCATCCTAGGTCCTTGGGGATTCTAAGATAAAGATAATATTCCAGCCCCAGAAATGTATGATCTTATGGGAGCTGGAGATCCATAACCAGCAGACAGCTGGTGATTACAGAAACAGAAATTTAATAACACGAGGGTTATAGGAAAGTGAGACATTAATCCTCACTAGGAGGTTTGGGAAAGTTTCTTTGAAGAAAAGAGGTTTGAGCTGGGATTTGAAAAATGAGTAGAACATCAACAGGTAGCTACAAAAGTGAACAAGTTTGTTACACACTCACAGGTCCCCGAATGTTACTGATCTGTAGGTCCTGTCTTGCCCTTACTCAGAGTTGTTTCTGAGAGGTTATCCCCCAAGTGTCAGAATTCGTGTTTTGTGAATGGGTCTAGTTAAAGTGATTGCAAATGATCACATCTCCTTTGAGGGTGAGATCCACAATCTAATTTTAGGAGGCCCACAGTCTTGCAGAGAGATGGTCTGAAGCCTAGAGTGGGTCAAGTTCACCCCAGCCTCACGGCCCTGCTTTTTAAGCCAGTGGACTGCTTTGTCTTGAAAGTTCCCAGGCTGAGCCAAAGAAGTGGTGTGGATTTCCCCCTATGGCTCTGCTAAAAATAAAACATTGGGTGGTGAAAATAAGGTGTTGCAAAGTAAATGGACTGGGGAGTACTTATTTGTTTAAAAATATTACTGTTTATTTCATACGCATTTTTTTAAATCTCGTTTAAAGAATATAACTTTTACAATATACTCAGATAAATCACATTACCAGCTAAGGAACTTGTAAAGGGTGTTACCTGGTTTCTTGTGCCCTCAATGAATCCCCAACAATAAATTTAAAAAAAAAATTGAAAAAAAAAGTGTTAAGAAAAGACAAAATAAACCGGTTTTAAAGTCAGCAGAAATTTAAATATAAGAAGCTTGAAGATATTCACGAGGTGGAGAGAAAATAAGGTTTTCTCTCTGACTCAGAAAAAAAAGAAAAGAAAAGGTGATTACACACATAAACTATAGGATAAGCAAAAATAGCTTATAAGTCACAGCCCAAATATGAAGCAAACTAAAATACACCATGATTCTGAGAAATCCATGAAATGAGGAATGATATTCCATTAAAAACGTTCTCCTTAAATGACAGAGGAATTGGGAAACTGGGATCCATAGAGAAAGACACTGTAGGCCATCACAGTGAGCAGTATTTCCATAATCACAGTATTGTAAATGCTCTTAATTATTCTGTAAGGTATTAGAATTCTCTTATGGATAAAGCAGGGGAGACAAGTATGTTTACAGAAGAAGAATGGAACTGTAATCCATCTTAACAAGCAGAATGCGTGGGGAAGGGAGCCTGGGGGGGCTCTGTGCTCTGTTATGGTGAGGAGTCCAGATGCTGCCTAACGCTGGAGAGCGAGCAAGGTTTTCAGTTTATTATTTAATTTACAAATATGGATAACTAATGGAAGAATAGTGTAGCTACCAAAATACCTGAAGGATGGCCAGGTGTGGTGACTCATGCCTGTAATCCTAGCACTCTGGAAAGCCGAGGCAGGGAGATCCCTTGAGCTCAAGAGTTCAAGACTAGCCTGAGCAAGAGCAAGATCCTCTCCACTCTCCTAAAAATAGCAAACTAGACGAGTGTTGTGGGGGTTACCTGAGGTCCCAGCTATTCAGGAGGCTGAGACGGGAGGATCACTTGAGCCCAGGAGTTTGAGGTTGCTGTGAGCTGGGCCAATGCCACATAACTCTAGCCTGGACAACAGGGCTGAGGGGATGAAAGGGGGGGGTGGGGTGTGAGGAAGAGGACAAAAAGAAAAAAAACCCCCATAAAAACCTAGAAGTACTGCAAGGGGGGTTGGTGAGAGTAGCACTAAAAGTGAGCAGAGGGGAGGCAAAGACAGTTTTAATATCATACAGCAGATTGCTTTGGCAAAAAAAGCTGGGCGGTGGCACATGCTTAGACTCCTAGTGACTTATGTGGCAGGCTGAGATGAGAGGACCACTTGAAGCCAGGAGTTTGAGACCAGCCTGGGCAACAAGGTGAGACCCCCATCTCTACAAGAAATTAAAAAATTAACCAGGCTTGATGGCACATGCCTATAGTCTCACCTACTTGGGAGGATCACTTGAGCCTAGGAGTTCAAGGCTGCAGTGAGCTATGATCTCGCCAATGTACTTATTCCTGGGTGACAGAGACTCTGTCTCAAAAAAGAAATGAGGAAAAGTTGTATTGACCAACAAAAAAATTTATTCAAAGGAGCCATGTGACAATCAGATATCCCACTGTTTTCTAGTTGTTTAGTTTTTGAAATCTTAGGAGGCAAAGAAACAACTTAGCAATGGGAAAATAGTACATGCAATCGCAGATACTTTATTGCCTAAATGATAACAATGTAGCCTGCAACCATTTTAAATGTTCCTAAATTTCTCCTTATGTGGGAGAGGATAACTCTTGTATAGTCAATCGATGGCTGTTTTTGTTAAGAGACATCTTGGACTTTTTTGAGATTAAAAATAAATGAACTGCTGTGAGGTTCTTTTTTTCTTTTTTTCTTTTTAGAGACAGAGTCTTACTTTGTCACCCTCAGTAGAGTGCTGTGGCATCACAGCTCACAGCAACCTCCAGCTCTTGGGCTTAGGTGATTCTCTTGCCTCAGCCTCCTGAGTAGCTGGGGACTATAGGCACCGCCACAACGCCCAGCTAATTTTTGTTGCAGTTTGGCTGGGGCTGGGTTTGAACCTGCCACCCCTGGTATATGGGGCCAGCAGATGTGACCAGATGTGCACCACAGGAGGTGACTCCTAATACGGATTGATGATAGGAGCATGTCACAGGGCAGAGCCTGCAAAGGCCAGAGCAGAGTGAACACAGCGTGTGTGAGACAACAGGTGACTCGGCACAGCTGAAGATGATGGTGTGTGTGGAGCAGGGGAGGGGAAGGCCGGAGAGGAAGGCAGGGGACAGGCGGTAAGGAGCCCTAAGCCCACCAGCCAGCATATCAGGTGGGGCGCCTCCTCCCTGCCACTAAGCTCTGACCGTCTCTGTGCTTCTCCAACACATGCACAGTGGAAGGGCAAAGAGGAGCAGGAAAAGCTTGACAATGGGGTTATTCTGTTTACTGTGACTAGTAACTCGGTGTGGGCAGAGGTTAAAGCAAAGGACGTTGGCTTTCTGTGGGTCTCCCTTCCCACTCTGCTCCCAGGCACAGCACCTCCCTGTCCCTAAGTAGCAGGTCTCAGACTGTGAAACTATTTCAACAAGCCAATGGCATCCTCCAGGCCTTCCTCTATGACTCCTGGTGTTTCCAAGTGCAGCCCCCACATAGCCCTGAGTGGCATGTGCCCTCCTTCCCCAGGCTATGAGTATCTGTGGTCACTAAACACTCTCAGTCTTGAGAGACATGAATAAGAGAAAACCAAGTCCAGGTTTCACATAGGCACTGTGGCCTTCATGCACTAGAGTACCAGTGGGCTGAGTTTGAAAGGGAAGTCAGCACATGGGTTAAGGTGGGGTGGGAATATAAGGGTCCAGGGCTTGGGGGTTGCTACACTCTTTCCTTTCTGGGTGGAACTTGTGCATTCGTTTCTGTGTCCCTGACCTGGGTTCTATTTGGGACAGGTCCCTGCGTTCAGCCCTATCATCTCGGTCTTTCTAGTCTATTATAAGAAGGCAGAGTGATGGGCTGCCTATAAAGGAAATAAAAAGGGGGGAGAGGAGGTAGTGTTTACAGGAACACTCTCGGGTCTTGGGTCTGAAGTGGTTGATATTCATGTAGTGTGAGTGGTTGTTTTTCAGGTGACTGTCTGGTCAATAAATTGGGAGGTGAGGCAGAGGACTAGTGGTCTGAAACAGAATGAGAAGGATCATAATTAGTGGCTCTAAAATAGGAAGTAACCAAAGAGGCCAGGAATCGAATAAGGACCAGGGATCAGATAATTTAAAATTTATTTGTATCTGTTTGATTTATTCTTGGAGTTCTTTTACTTTGCCTGTGATTATTCCTGATTGGTTGACAAAGAAACATTGTTCTTCAGAAAAATGCACGTGCCTCCTTTTTCTGCTGTAAGTAAATCTAAGGCTTGGTGATTTTGGAGGACTACTGCAGCTAAAGAATTAATTTGGGATTGTAGGGTGACTAAAGAGTTGGCTGCCTTTTCCATATCTTCATTGAGTTCTAGGGAGAGGTGGTGGTAGAAGTGGGTTGATATACTAATGACTACAATGTTCATGCCAAGTCTGGCCACTATGCCTGTTCCAAGGAGTACAGAGAGGAAGGTGGGTCTTTTTTGTCTGAGAGGGGAAGAGGTCAGTGCAGTTGAGAAGAAGGTGTTTAAAAGCTGGGGGGAAAGGGAATGTGGCAGGTCTTGCAAGACAGTGAAGTCTAATCCTTTGTAGGGTGGAGGGGTTATACTGGAAGAGAAGAGCTTTTTAATGAGTTGTCCTGTTTTTTTGCTGACATGCTATGTCCTGGTTCCTCCTCTATTGATAATCCTACATGTGTGCTATGTTCTAGTTCCTCTTCTATAGATAATCCTATATGTGTGACCACCAGCAGACAGTGGTCCTGACTCCACCCCTGGGGCATCTAGTCCTATTATTTTGTTGCTCCCATAAGAATCTCCTTCCTCCATAAGAACATTCAGAGGTTTTGGGAACATCACAACAGTGCCCTGGCATGGAAGTGTGGCTAATGAAAGAGGGGGTCTGAGGTAAGAATCGGGTGTAGTTGACATGGAAATGGGGGTTGGTAAGGTATTTATGGAGATATGAGGTTTGGGTAGCAAGACAACTTGTGCATTCAGTCGGGGTTGACGGGGAGGGGAGAAAGGCCAGGATTGATAGGAGAGGTATCCAGAAGGAAAAGGCGTGGGAAGAGGAAAAGTTAGGTTTCCTCAGGGGGGAAGTCTTGGAAGGTGCCTTGTAGCCACAGATCTCTAAAGGCTTCAAAGATGTCATCCCAGCTTTGAACATGTGAGAATACCAGGCATCTTGAGAAAAGTTATGGAGAAAAGGGAAGAATGCTACATATTTATGGGGAAGTGGACTTTTCAGGGATCCTGGTGAGTTTTAAGATGGGAGGATAGTCCTTGAGATTTCCAGTGGGGTCTTCCCGTGTTGGAAGTTTTTCTGTAGGACACAGCTTTATTTGGGATCAGTGGATCCAGACTATGGGGTCCAAGAGGTGAACAGCCGTGAAGGTGCTGTAGAGAATGGTGTGAGGGCCTGTCCAATGAGGGGCTAGTGTCCTGTGGGGGAAGGGAGATTTGAGGAAAACTTGTCCTGCCAATTGGTCTCTGACTTTCTCAGCTGAGGGTTGGGGGTAGGAGCTGGCTTATTGTTTTTCTAATTTTGTTTCTGCTTTCTTAGAGGATGGGGAAATAGTTTCCTATGACAGAATCTGCAGGGGGCGAGGGCCTAGAATAATCATTCTGCCATACATTATTTCAAATGGGCTGTAAAAGAGGAGTTTTTGAGGGGTGGAGTGAATGCGGAGTAAAGTGATGGGGACAAGATTAATTCAGTCTTTTTTTTTTTTTTTTTTTTTTGCAGTTTTTGGCTGAGGCTGGGTTTGAACCCACCACCTCCGGCATATGGGGCTGGTGCCCTACCCCTTTGAGCCACAGGCATCACCCCCAATTCAGTCTTGTTTGTGTTGGAGCACTGGCTTGGTGAGAGGTATAAGGATGTTGTTCATTTGTTCTACTTTCTCTGATCACTGGGGCCTGTAAGGCACATTTAAGCACCACTGGACTCCCAGAGCTTGTGAGGTTTGGGAGGTGATCTGGCTAATGAAAGCTGGGCTGTTGTGGCTCTGAATGGAGATGGGGAGGCTGAATCTAGGACTAATGTGGTGAAGAAGGGTGGAGACAACTTCATGAGTTTTCTTGCCTGTTGTGCGGAAGTCTTTGACTTACCCTGAGAAGGTATCAACCCAAACTAGAAGTTTATATTTTCATACAGGAGGCATGTGGGTGAAGTCAATCTGCCAGTCTTGTCCAGGGGTTGGGCCCTGGGCTTGAAGTGGGGGAAAAGGGGTGTTTTTATGGTTCCCTGGGGTGAGGCCCAGTTGCAGATTATACAAGACTGGGTTATCTGTTTCAAAAGGGAAGATAGTCATGGGAGAGAAAGGAGCAGAGAAAGAGGGTGCAAAGAAACCTAAAGCCAATGTGAAGGCTATTGTGGAGGGAAGAGAGGATATTCTGTGCTTGGGTAGAAGGAAGAATAAATTTTCCCTGTTGTAGGACCCATCCTCCCTGTGTGGGAAGGTGTCAGTAATTGTCCTGTTCTTCGGATATATATACCAGAGACAGTTTATCAAAGGACAAGTACTGGCCTTCTAGGGTGGGTAAGGGCCTTGAGCTGCCCGTTTGGCTTCTACATAAGCTTTTTGCTTGCCTTTGGAAATTGGATCTGTTTAATTCTGGTGACCTTTACAGGAGATGACGGCTACTTCCTTCGGGAGAGTGGCTGCATTTAGGAAGTTTTTGATGAGTGTGGCATTGATGATAAAGGAGCCTTGGGTGGTAATGAATCCTCTTTCTTGCCATATAGCTGCATGGTGATGAACTATGTGGAAAGTGTACTTAGAATCTGTGTATATGTTAATGGAGCGGCCTTATACAAGGTGTAAGGCTTTAGTGAGGGCTAGAGTTCTGCCTATTGTGAAGAAGTGCCAAGGGACAGAGTAATGGAGGCAATAATGCAGGAAGAAGACACAATAGCAAAGCCTGCCTGGGCAATGGAGTGAGCAGTGGGCTTAGAAGAACTGCGGTCGATAAACCAGGTGTCTTCAGGGTTGGGTAAGGGAAAGAGAGAAATATTGGGAAAAGGGTGTAATGTTACTGTGACTAAAGGCCAGCAATCATGGAATGAGTTCTGAAAAGTGTGAGGGTCACGTGAGTAGAGGGCAACTAATGGAGCTGAAGGGTCATACGTGGGGCCAGGGAGAAAGTTTAGGTCTGGGTTTCTATAATGAGGATTAGGAGCTGAAATAAACAAGGTGCAGAAAGTAAAGATGATAAGTGTTGGGATTTTAAAAGGGATGGACTGTTCTGAAGGGTAAGTAGATATGTGGAGGCATGGCAGGTAAGTGTCTGGGCCTCCAGGAAAAGGTGGGATGTGGCTGCCACCACTTGGAGGTAAGGGGGCCAGCCTCAGGCTGTGAATTCTATCTGTTTTGAAAGGAATGCTATTGGGAGGCGATTATTGTGAGGTTTCTGTGTTAGGACCCCTACTGTATATCCTTGGTGTTCTGACACTGAGAGGCAACATGGACAGTGGGGATCAGGGAGATTGAGGGAGGGTGTTCAGGGCAGAGAGGAAGGAACTTGATCAAAGCTGGTGCAAGTCAAGGAGATTGGTTGGGGGACCTTTATCAGTGGTGTGTACAGGTTTATCTGAGGTGTGAAATTGGGAATCCAGGCTCTAAGATATTCTAGAACCCCCCAGGAAGGAGAGAAGGTCATTTTTTGTTCGGGGAAGATATAAGGAGGAGATGGCCTGAATGTGGTCAGGGAAATGAGTTTTTCTCTTTCCTGCAAGAGGATGCTGAAGTATTGGACAGAGGGAGAGATTAACTGGGCTTTGGAAGGGAACACTATTCCCCTTGGTGGCAAGGAAGGAGAGTAAGGGAATGGTGTTTTTCCAGGAGGCAATGAGGGAGGGGCTGCATAAGAGAGGGTCATCTACATGCTGAAGAACTGTGGAATTTTTGGTAAAGTTAACTGCTGGAGGTCAGCCTAAAGTGCCTGACCAAAGTAATGAGGACTATCTCTAAATCTCTGTGGAAGAACTGTGCAGGTTGAGTTGTTGGCTGGTAGAGGAATCAGGGTCAGTCCAGGTAAAGACAAAAAGGGGTTGGGAGAGCTCATGAATGGGGTATCTTTTAGATCTAAAACTGTTTAGTGGGAGGTATTGGAAGAAGTGGTAGACATGAGGGCACGGGAATCAGGGACTACTGGGTGGGTAGGCTGAACAATTTCACTAATGGCCCATAAGTCTTGCAGGAACTGTAATGAACCATCAGGGTTTTTTTTCTTTTTTATACAGGATGGATGGGAGTTAGTATGTTTGAGAATACCAGCCAGCAGGAGTTTGGAGATGAGTGGTTTAATGCCCCTGAGGGCCACTGTGGGGATTAGGTATTGTTTAAGGGAAGGATGTGAATGTTGGGGTTGGAGGGCCATGAGAATGGGTGAATTATGGGAGGCTATAGAAGGAAGAGAGGTATCCCACACAAGAGGGTCTATGGGGAGGTTGGATTGAGAAAATGGAGGGGTTATAGGGAAGGAGTTAGAGAGGAGTAAGATGAGTAGTGGGAGGTGGGAGCCAGCAATAATTGCCTGGGTTGCTGGCAATCTTGAGAGGATATCTCTGCCTAGTAGGGGAATGCTGCATGAAGGAATGATAAGGAATGAATGTGAGAAACAGTGTCCAGAAAGTGAGCACTTCATGTGGGGTAGTGTGAAGGTGTAGCAAATTGCCATCAATACCCACCACCAAGATCTGGGTTTGTTGTAAAGGACCTTTGTAGGAGGATAGGGTAGAGTAAGTGGCCCCAGTATCAATGAGAAAAGAGATGTGGCTTACCTCCCACTAGCAGAGTTACCCAGAGTTCAGTTTTGGTGATTTTCCAAGGGGCCTCCTGCATCTCCAGGAACCATCAATCTTCAGCAGCTAAGACCAAGAGGTTGGGGAATTCAGCCATGTCCTGGAGTGACTGCGGACCAGATCCTCAGAAGGACCCAGGCAGTCAGACTTCCAGTGAGGACCTCTACAGGCCTGGGTGGGGGTTGGATTTGGATGATCCCTGGCCTAGTGGCCAGTTTTTCTGCAGTTAAAGCACAGTTCTGGGGGCAGTTTTGTTTTTTTTTTTTCCTGACTGTCCAGAGGAGTTTAAAGAAGTAGCTGGGGCTTGTCTAATGGTGGAAGCCAATAACTGGATCTCTGAGAGGCATTGCTACTTAGAGGTCTCTTCTTGGTTATTGAAGATCTTGAAGGCCAGGTCAACAAGATCTTGTTGGGAGATCTGAGGGCCCTGGGGGGATTTTTGGAGTTTTTTCCTGGATATCGGGTACAGACTGGGAGATAAAATGCATGTGGATAATGAGCTTGCCCTCATTGCTCTCTGGTGAGAGGGCAGTATAGTGGTGGAGGGTTTTGTTAAGATGGGCTAAAAAATGGGCAGGATTTTCATTGTTACTGGATTATTTCTTTGAGTTTGTCATAATTGATGGCCTTATGGGCTGCTTTTCTAAGTCCCTCTAAGAGGCAATGAACCATGTGATTACAGAGACAAACTCCAGGAGCATCAGTTTGGTAATTCCAGTTGTGGCCTTCCAGAGGGTGCTAGGGTCACCCTCTGGTCTGTTCTGCATAGATCTTCAGCATGGACCTGGGCCTGGGTCCAGACCTGTTCCCTCTCCTCTGAAATTAGGGTGGAGGTGAGGATGACATAAATTATGCCAGAACAGATCATATGATTGGGTGAGATATCTGAATTCTTGAGTGTATTTTGTGGAGAATGAACCTAATTTCTGACTTATGTGGGACAGGTCTGAGAGAGAAAAGGGGACATAAACCCTGATGATACCTTCTGTTCCCACAACTTCTCAGAGAGGGTACAGAGGTTGTGGTGGTCTGAAAGTGGAAGGTCCATAGGTGTAGCCAGATCTAATATGAGGTGGGGAAGTTAAGCCTGTTATCTACCCTTTCCCACTATGGGTGGCGGAAGGGGGGGCAGTGCAGAGAGGGGAGATGGGGTAGAATTCTAGATCAGAAGAGGCTGTCAGGGGGAGTCTGTAGGGGGGCTGAAGGGAAAGGGTTGTCTGCTGAGTTGAAGGAAGATAGGGGAGAGGGAATTGGGGAGAGGGCTGGCTTGGCCTATACAAGAAAAATTCGAGAAGGTTCAAAAGACAAACACAAAGAAGGAATGTTTTGGATGAGTAGGAAGGCCTGGATGTGAGGAATCTCTGACCATTCACCTAATCTCTGACAGTAATTGTCGAGGTCACTGAGGATTGAAAGGTCAAAGGTGCCATTTTCAGGCTATTGTGAACCATTGTCTAGTTTGTACATAGGCCAAACAGTATTATAGAAAAAGATGAGGTGTTTAGGTTTAAGGTCAGGATAAAGGTGTAGAGCAGGGGTCCTCAAACTTTTTAAACAGGGGGCCAGTTCACTGTCCCTCAGACCATTGGAGGGCTGGACTGTGGGCCCCAGGACAAGT
>NW_003852577.1:2064236-2071688 GCF_000181295.1 Otolemur garnettii
AAAAAAAAAAAAAAAAAGAGAGAGAGAGAGAGAGAACTTAACAAGGAGGAGGAGGTGGTGGCTGAGGCTGGGGCTGGGGAGATTACCAGGCATCCCTGAAGGACCTTTAGGGCTGGTTAGCCCTAAAAGAGTGGTCTAGGCCCAGGGCAGGGCATCCCCATGCATGAGGCACTGGACAGGGGAGTCTGACTCACCAGGGTTAGTCTGTGACCCCAGATTTAGGAAGCACTGACTAGTGGAATGTTTTGCCTAGAAATGGAGGAAGAGGGAGAGAGGAGTTGGAGTGGAGAAAGGGAAGAGAAGTTGAAAGGCTCAGAGAGGGGCTATAAGAATTGGAGAAGAAAATAAGGAAAAGAGATTTTAAGGCTCAGAGAGGGGCTATAGATGAATGCTCACCTCACTAACAAATGGATGGATTCCAGGAGGGGGTCAGAGGATTCCTCCTCCTATTTCCCTTCATCTCATTAGAACAAGAGTCCATATAGTCGGGAATCAGTCCAGCGGAATGTATCTCAGCCCCCCACATGGGGCTTCTCCCCATCCTGGGTCTTGGGCACCAAAAATGAGAGGTTATTCCGAGACATGAACAAAGGGAAACAAAGTCCAGCTTCTGTGGGCAACGTGGCCTTTAGTTGCTTGGGTTCCAGTGGGCGGAGTTCACAAAGGAAGTCAGCATGTGGGTGAAGGCAGGGTGGGAATATAGGGGTTGGGGGTGGGGGCTGGTGCGTTCTTTCCTTTCTAAACAGGACTTTGTTGTGTCCAGGAGTTCCACAAAGACCACAGTACCAAACAAGTTGAATTCACAGCAGAGTCCATTTATCGACGAGCCAGCCGGCAACTGCCTCAATGTCCTAACATGGGGTTTCTGAGAGCAGCCCCAAGTGCTTAAGGCAGGGGTCCTCAAACTTTTTAAACAGGGGGCCAGTTCACTGTCCCTCAGACCATTGGAGGGCTGGCCTGCGAGCCCCCGGATGAGTCAGCTGCTAAGCAGGACAGGCAGTGGTGGCAAAAACACCTGGTGGGCTGGATAAGTGTCCTAGGTGGGCCACATGTGGCCCACAGGCCATAGTTCGAGGACGCCTGTCTTAAGGGGTTGGGTTTTTAAGCCTTGGCCTGCATCCTGGCTGGCATGCAGGCTGTCCAGGTGCATCTGGGTAGGTAGTGAGCAAGCATTGTACAGAAGCAGAATTTTGTGGTTAGTTATGTTAGGCCTAGGCTAAAGTAGAAAAATAACAGGTAACTCCTGGCAAATTCCTGGGCTGCAAGCCCTTAACAAAATGGAGTAAGTCTGGTTCACCCCCAAGATAGATGAGAAAGTACTCACTAACTTCTTGCTTGACTAACTCCCTGGGAAACAACAGACTATCCCAAAACTGACCTTTAAGCAATGCCAGGTGGAGAAAATACTGAGACAAAGATGTACGGAGAAAAGGTACTGGAACTAAGATGTATGGGAAAATATTAAAACAAAGATGTATGATGTACAGCTAACTAACTGCAAAATTCTGCTTCTGTACATACTTGCTTGCTACCCCACCTGAATGCACCTGGACAGCTTGTGTGCTGACCAGATGCTGACCAAGCCTTAAAAACCTGACTCCTTAAGCACTTGGAGCTGCTTTCAGAAACCCTGTGTTGGGACACTGAGGCAGTCGCCAGCCAGCTCTTCTATACAATGACTCTGCTGTAAATTTGGCTTGTTTGGCAGTGTGGTCTTTGTGGAACTCCTGGGCACAATATTCTGGAGGCCCCAGCAAGATCCTGCAGACCCTGGCACTGCCGATCCTCAGCCAGTCTCCAAGAGGCTGTGGTCCCTCTGAGCGGAGGCACCCCCTGGAAACATTCCAGGGCACCAGGAGGACCCAGCGCCCTCAGGAGACTGGCTGATGATTACCCCTAAATTCACCTGTGAGTCAACCTCTGGAGGTAAGCCATTTAAACATCTATTTTTGGCTGGTGTCTGCAGACATTTAGTGTAACTATAGTGTTCATTTTTCTTGTGCCTATTTGTTTGTGTGGACTGTTGTGGAAACATATAACCATTTGTTGTATTCATTTGTTGTGAATTATGTAGGGCCCTTAGGGACCTCCAAGGGAAGGCCAAAGGGACAGGAGCCTTGGACAGGAACTCCGGGTTGCTGGGCTATTGTCCTGTCAGAGGCTCTCAGAGGCCTGTGTCGGTAGAGTGACCTTTCGCTATAAACACCAAAATACTGGTGGGGAACTTCAACCTGTCAAAGACAGCAAGACATTACTGCCCCTGAGACATCAGGGCTTTGGCCTCAGGCCTCAGAGAAGTTGGGGTGCAGAGGGAAGGTGACAAGGGACTTTGATTTCTAATCTCAAGGGTTAGGCCTGAAGTTAGTCCCATAAACCTGTAAGACAGGAACCTTGGACTCCCAGGCTATTGGCCTGTCAGAAACAAGAACCCTGAGTTATTGAGCTATCGGCCTGTTGGGGGGCTCTCAGAGACTGGGATGCCAGAAGGAAGCCCTGTCCTCAAATGCACAATTTAGATTCGTGTACTTTTGTTCATTTGTATTCCGTGTTGTTTGTCTAGTTAACATGTTGTAGTTTGTGCTTCTGCTCTGTTGCCAGCCTTTGGTGTGGGCTGCCCTCCTGCCCCCTGACAGGTTCTTTTGATCTTTTCTTATGCTGACAGGTTTGGAAAGCAGCCAAGCAGAAAAGCCTGGAGACCCTGATCAGTTTCCTCAACCAAGTTAGTGAATAACACCCCCGCCTGGCTCCCCCCCCCCCGCTTGGCTCTGTGCCTGTTCTCTCTGTCTAACCCATCTTTACAGCCCTTTAGTTCCTCTGGTCTGGGTCCCTGGATAAGTCCCTCTGGTTTGGATCCCTGGTCTGGGTCTCTCTGATTTAAGTCCCTGGTTTGAATCCCTCTAATTAATCTGGTTAATTTCTCTGGTTATCAGTTTAGTTTCTATCGGTCCATTGTGGTGTTGTCATTGTGCCTTTTTGTGCTTCTCTGTGCTTCACAGATGCTTTTTGTTCTTCTAAAAATAAGTTCCTCCTCCTCTTCTAAGGCAGATATCCCACTGAGTTGTTTATTAAGGCATTTTAAAGATATTTTTCTCTAATAAAAAAGTCCAGGCTGCCAACTGGGCAACGTAAGAAGTATGCCTCTAAACCAGTAAAACTTTTAATCCCCAATTATGTTGAACATTAAATCTGTGCCAAAGAATAAATTTACTGTCCCTTTAAAACATCCCAGCAATTGGTTTTTTAAAAAAAAGAAAGTTGAAATTGTGTACATGTGAGTGCTTGGTTTTCAGCTCTCTCTCAATCTCATTCATCTTATTTGCTATACATATTCAAATATGATCGCTGACATTTCAACAATTTTCTTTGGGTTGGAGTCCATTCCTGTGGATCTATTGAGATCCTTTGGGACTGTCCAACTATCTTGTTTTTTCCTGTTACCCAAGTTCTTTTGCTGGTTTCTTCACATCTGAAACCTCTTCTCTCAGTGCAGGGCAGACAGATCTGCAGTGCACCTGTTTTCCTTGCTGAGATTTCGCCTACTTAGTGAGAAGAAGGAGGGCTCCCTACATGGTGCTTTTGTGTCCTATTCCAGAAGATTGACCCAGCAGGAGAGGAGCAGATGCACTGAGATTCTGTAATGTAGTTATTCTGCATCATCCCTTTCTTCTGTGATAGGCACACTGCATGGAGGGGTGGCTTGTTCCCCAGGCAATTGTTGGAAGCTTGGGCAGAGGAATGGATGAGTTCCTCTTGATGGAGGCTGGTATTAGGGAGATTATGCTTCCTTGGAATCCCCATGGCAGTGGCAATACCGCTGGATGAGGCTATATAGGTGGTGGCTGTAGGCATCAGGGATATTGGCATTCACTCCACTTGGGTCCAAATGCAATGGTGGCATGTGTCTAGTGGATCCATGGCAGAGTATTTGACTGCAGGACTACATCCTACCAGGCTACAGGTGGGAGCTGTAGGGTGGGGTCATGGGGCTGGGTGGCAGTGGGGGAGACTCAGGGTATGTGACTGGGCAGTGGGGTTCTCTGTGGCAGATCTTGCTGAGGCAGCTCCTCAAGGTTTCTCATGTGCATTAATGGTATTTGTTCTTTTGAATCCCCTGTGGGGACGAGGGGCACTTGGCTTCCAGTCACTTGGGTATGTCTCCATCCCTCCTCATACTGGCCAGGGTGATGCAGAGGTGGTTTCAGCAAAGCCAAGCCTGATGTAGACCAACCTCCAGCTCTGAGAACTTAGAATGCTTTCTGTTGCAGTGATGCAGGAGTAGACCCCAGGGCTCTGATGTGCCTGCTCTCTGGGCAATGTCACTGCCCACTCTCCAGCCAGCTCCCTGGTCAGTGTTTAGTAGTGTTGAGGCCCCCTACAACTTCATAGCGTGCATTGACTGACAACACTCTTTACAACAAAGCATTTAAACACATCTAAGAGAGTTTTATAAGAAGTATGTTTAAACACTGTATGTGGAGCCTCAGGTTTCTCTCCTTCTGCCCTACCTATTTCAGGTATTCTCCAATCTTACGGAGTAGATCGCCTATCTCCCTCTGAGTAGTTTTGTCACTTTTCTGATGATTTGCAACGCTGTCTCCAAGAATGCCCATCTGTGGGTCGGTGTCTACATGCAACTTTTCAGCCTTTGCTGGTGAGCAGCATGTGTCTACCATCTTGGCCCAATTCCCAAGAATGTAATTTATTAGCAGTCTTGTTAACAGTGTTGATTCACTCATTATAAGTGGTTCAGACCGTAATGTGTGTTATGGCATCTAATTTATACTTCTTAAAGGACATTTTATATCATGTGGTGTATAGGCTTTATTGAGAAGAGTGTTACTTCAGTGAACCTGTGTAACATACACAGTGAAATGTTATTAGACATATGTTTAAAGGGTGATTTTAAGAATGTTATTTATAAGTTATGTTGTTAACATTAAGTCAGTCAAAGTTTACCAATGATTAAAGATTTACTAAAGATTACCAGAGTTTAAAGTATGTGTGTGTTTAAACATACTTCTTTAAAAACTCTTTCTTAGAGGCATTTAAATATTTTGTTGTGAAGAGTGTTTTCAGTGAATGTATGCTATGTATGTAGAGAAGTTTTTGTAGATACATTTATTTATTTTTTTCTCTTTTTTTATTAAATTATAACTATGTACATTAACGCAATTCTGGGGTACAGTGTGGTGTTTTCACATACAATTTGAAATATTTTCATCAAACTGGTTAACAAAGCCTTCATGTCATTTTCTTAGTTATTGTGTTAAGACGTTCATATTCTACTCTTAGAAAGATTCACTTGTACCCTTGTAAGATAAACCGTAGACGCAATCCCTCCAATCACCCTCCCTCCACCTATTTCCCCCACTTCTCTCCCTCCCCCCACCCATATTCTTAGGCTGTTATTAGGTTATAGATTTCATATGAAAGCTATAAATTAATTTCATAATAGGGCTGTGTACATTGGATACTTTTTCTTCCATTCCTGTGATACTTTGCTAAGAAGAACTGTAGATACATTTAAAATATGATTCTAAGAATGCTAATTATTATGACTCAAACCACAAAAGAAAGAATGTTAAATATAAGCTGATTGGTTAACAATGTGAATTTAGTGACGTGGTTACCACACTATAGTGTATGTAATAAAGTGTTTAAAGATATTTCTTTAAAAGATTTGGTTTTTGTTTTTACCATTTGCATTACAAACTTTGTAATGAAGAAGGTTATTTTCATGAATTGATGTAATGTGTGTACTGAAGTGTTTGTAGGTCCATGTTCAAAAGATTAATATAAGATTATTACTTATGAACTGTGTCAGTTCATGGACTATGTGATTTAAAAAACTGTAATGTATGAAATACAGTGTATAAAAACACTTCTTTACTGGAGTTTGATGATATCTCCAAGTGGTTTTTATTTACATTTCTCTGATGATTAGGGATGATGAGCATTTTTTCATGTGTCTGTAGGCCATGCACTTATCTTCTTCAGGGAAGCCTCTGTTCAAGTCCCTTGCCCACAATGAAATGAGATTAGTTCTTTTCTTATTAATAAGTTTGAGTTCTCTGTGGATTATAGTTATCAAACCTTTCTCAGAAACATAACCTGCAAATATCCTCTCCCATTCTGAGGGCTGTCTGCTTGCTTTACTTACTGTGTTCTTGGCTGTGCAAAAGCTTTTTAGTTTGATCAGATCCCAGCAATGTATTTTTGATGTTGCTTCAATTGCCCAGAGGGGTCCTCTGCATAAAGTATTCTCCCAGGTCAATTTCTTCAAGTGTTTCCCCTGCACTCACTCCAAGAATCTTTATAATTTCATGTCTTAAGTCTAAATCCTTTATCCAATGGGAGTCAATTTTTGTTAATTGGTGAAAGGTGGGGGTCCAGTTTCAGTCTTCTACAAGTTGCCAGCCAGCTCACCTAGCACCATTTGTTAAATAGGGAATCTTTCCCCCAATTTATATTTTTGATGGGCTTATCAAAGATCAAATGACAGTAAGTGTCTGAATTCATCTCTTGGTTCTCTATTCTGTTTCATACATCTACGTCTCTATTTTTGTGCCAGTACCATGCTGTTTTGATCACTTATATACTTATAGTATAAAGTTAAAACTATAAAGGTTATAAACTATAAAGATTTATAGTTTGAAGTCTGGTAGCATAATTCCTCCTGATTTGTTATAGGTACACGGCCTACAGACACATGAAAAAATGCTGATCATCCTTAATCACAGAGAAATGCAAATCAAAACCACTCTGAGATATCATCTAACTCCAGTAAGGATAGCCCACATAACAAAATCCCCAAACTATAGATGTTGGCATGGACATGGAGAAAAAGGAACACTTTTGCACTGTTAGTGGGAATGCAAGCTAATGCGTACCTTTTGAAAAGAAGTTTAGAGAATACTCAGAGATCTAAAAGTAGACCTGCCATTCGATTTTGCAATTCCTCTACCACGTATATATTCAAAAGATTAAAAATTACTTTATAACAAAGATATTTACAATAGACTGTTTATTGCAGCTCAATTCATAATAGTCAAGTCATGGAAGAAGCCCAAGTGCCCATTGACCCATGAATGGATTAACAAATTGTAGTGTATGTATACTGTGGAATATTATGCAGCCTTAAAAAAGATGGAGACTTTACCTCTTTTATGTTTACATGGATAGAGCTGGAACATATACTACTTAGTAAAGTATCTCGAGAATGGAAGAAAAAGTATCCAATGTACTCAGTACTATTATGAAACCAATTTACAATCACTCACACTTTCATATGAAGATAGATCACAACTATGGTCCAGGATGAAGGAGGGACAGGGGGTCAGAAAGAGGGAGGGTGAATGATGGGACCACACCTATGATGCATATTGCAAAGGTACATGTCAGGTCTATTAAGTATAGAGTATAAATGTCTTGACACAATAATTAAGTAAATGA
>NW_003852577.1:2072196-2097726 GCF_000181295.1 Otolemur garnettii
GCCTAGAAGAAATTTCTTAAGTGAACATTACAGATTTGTGGTGAAGAGATTTATTCAATAAATAGTTGTACTGTGTGTAGTGAAGTGCTTATAGTCATATGTTAAAAAGATGAATCTAAGAATGTTACTTATAAGATGTATATTGACAGTGTTAATTTAGAAAATATGTAGTACAATTAGCCATGAAAATGTACATATGTAACAAAATGTAAAGATACTTTTTTAAAGGCTTTTTTTTTTTTTTTGAGACAGAGTCTCTGTTGGCCTGGATAGAGTGGCATCATCATAGTGTAGGTTATTATATATTGATTTCATAGTAGTATTGAGTACATTGGATACTTCTTTCCCATTCTTGAGATACTTTACTAAGAAGAATATGTTCCAGCTTCATCCAGGTAAACATAAAAGATGTGAAGTCTCCTTCTGTTTTTATGGCTGCATAGTATTCCATGGTGTACATATAGTATAATTTTTTAATCCATTCATAGGTTGATGTACACTTGGGCTGTTTCCATGTCTTGGCAATTATGAACTGGGCTGCAATAACCATTCTGGTGCAAATGTCTTTGTTGTAAAGTAATTTTTGATCATCTGGGTATATACCTAGTAGAGGAATTGCAGGATCAAACTGTAGGTCTACTTTTAGTTCCTTGAGTGTTCTCCAAGCTTTTTTCCATGAAGGTCATATTAGCATGCATTCCCACCAGCAGTGTAGAAGCATTCCCTTCTCTCTGCATCCATGCCAACATCTGTACTTTTGGGATTTTGTGATGTGGGCTAATCTTACTGGAGTTAGATGATATCTCAGAGTGGTTTTGATTTGCATTTCTCTGATGATTAAGGATGATGAGGGCAGTGCCTGTGGCTCAAAAGGGTAGGACGCTGGTCCCATATGCCGGAGGTGGTGGGTTCAAACCCAGCTCCGGCCAAAAAAAAAAAAGGATGATGAGCATTTTTTTCATGTGTTTGTAGGCCATGCGCCTGTCTTCATCAGAGAAGTTTCTGTTCAAGTCTCTTGCCCACATACAAATGGGGTTATTTGTTCTTTTTTTTATTGATTAGATTGAGTTCTCTGTAGATTCTACTTATCAGACCTTTGCTGGAAGCATACCCTGCAAAAATCTTCTTCCATTCTGAAGATTGTCTGTTTGCTTTACTTACTGTGCTCTTGGCTGTGCAAAAACTTTTTAGTTTGATCAGATCCCAGTAATGTATTTTTGGTGTTGCTTCAATTGCCCAGGGGGTCCTCCTCATAAAATAGTCTTCCAGGACAATTTCCTCAAGTGTTTTCCCTGAATTCTCTTCTAGGTTTTTGGGGCTTTTTGGTAGTTTTTGGCCAGGGCTGGGTTCGAACCCACCACCTCTGGCATATGGGGCTGGCACCCCACTCCTTTCAGCCACAGGTGCCACCCTTTCTTCTAGTATTTTTATAGTTTCATCTCTTAAGTTGAAATCTTTTATCCAGTGAGAATCAATTTTTGTTAATGGTGAAAGGTGGGGGTCCAGTTTCAGTCTTCTACAGGTTGCCAGTTCACCAGCACCATTTGTTAAATAGGGAGTCTTTCCCCCACTGAACATTTTTGATAGGCTTGTCAAAGATCAAATGACGATAAGTAGCTGGATTCATCTCTTGGTTCCGTATTCTGTTCCATAAATCTTTGTGCCTATAAAAACATGCTGTTTTGATCATTATAGCTTTATAGTATGGCCTGAAGTCTGGTAATGTGATACCTCCTGATTTGTTATTCCTGAGTAATGTATATGCTATTTGAGGTTTTTTTCTGATTCCATATGAAATGAAGTACTATTTTTTCAAGTTCTTTAAAATATGACAATGGTATTTTAATAGGGATTGCATTAAATCTGTAGATTGCTTTGGGTAGTATGGACATTTTAACAATGTTGATTCTTCCTAGCCATGAGCATGGTATATTTTTCCATTTGTTAACATCTTCAGCTATTTCTTTTCTCAGAGTTTCATAGTTCTCCTTATAGAGATCTTTCAGGTCCTTTGTTAGGTAAATTCCCAGATATTTCATCTTCTTTGGCATTACTGTGAATGGAATAGAGTCCTTAACGTATTTTCAGCTTGACTATTGTTGGCATATATAAAAGCTACTGATTTATAAGTATTGATTTTGTATCCTGAGACGCTGCTGTATTCCTTGATCACTTCTAAGAGTTTTTAAGTTTAGTCCTTGGGATTTTCTAGGTATAGGATCACATCATCAGCAAAGAATGAGAGTTTGATCTCCTCTGACCCTTGATCACCTTCTCTTGCCTGATTGTTATGGCTAAAATTTCCATTACTATGTTGAATAGCAGTGGAGACAGTGGGCATCCTTGCCTCATTCCTGATCTGAGTGGAAATGTTTTCAATTTTACACCATTCAATATGATATTGGCTGTGGGTTTGCTGTAGATGGCCTCTATCAGTTTAAGAAATGTCCCATCTATGCCTATTTTCTTAAGTGTTCTGATCATGAAAGGATGCTGGATATTATAAGAGGCCTTTTCAATTGAGAGAATCATATGGTCTTTCTTTTTTATTTTATTGATGTGATGTATTATATTTATAGATTTGAGTATGTTGAACCAACCTTGTAACCCTGGAATAAAACCAACGTGATCATGGTGTATAATTTTTTTGATGTGTTGTTGAATTCTGTTTGCTAAAATCTTATTGAGTATTTTTGTATCAATATTCATTAATAAGATTGGTCTATAATTTTCTTTCTTTGTAGGATCCTTTCCCAATTTGGGGATCAGAGTAACATTTGCTTCACAGAATGCATTGAGAAGTATTCCTTCTTTTTCTATGCTTTGGAAAAGGTTGTATAATATAGGTACTAGTTCTTGAAAGGTTTGATAGATTTTGGATGTGAAGCCATCTAGTCCCAGACTTTTCTTTTTTGGGAGATTTCTTATTGTTGGTGCTATTTCAGTGATTGATATAGGTCTATTCAAGATTTCTCATTCTTTCTGGTTGATTCTAGGAAGGTGGTGTACTTCTAGTTATTGGTCCATTTCCTTCAGATTTTCATATTTCTTGGAATAAAGATTTTTGTAATAATCATTGAGGATTTTTTTTTAATTTTTGAGGTGTCTGTTGTTATTTCTCCTTTATCATTTCTCATAGATGATATTAGAGATTTTACTTTTTTGTTTCTGGTTAGGTTGGCCAAAGGTTTATCAATTTTGTTAACCTTTTCATAAAACCAACTTTTTCTTTTGTTGATCTTCTGAATGATTCTTTTGTTTTCAATTTCCTTTAATTATGCCCTAATTTTGGTAAATTGTTTTCTTCTGCTGGGTTTGGGGTTGGAATGTTCTTCCCCTTTACAATTGCTTGCAATGATCCATTAAGTTGTTGGCTTCCTCTTTTTCTGATTTCTTGATGAAAGCTTCCAAAGCTATAAATTTCCCTCTTAGGACTGCCTTTGCAGTATCCCACTGGTTTTGATAATTTGTGTCTTCACTATCATTTTCTTACAAAAATTTGGTGATTTCCTTCTTCATCTTGTCTTTGACCCTGCTATCATTCAGCCTACAGTTATTTAGTTTCCATGACTTTGTTTGAGTATGAAGATTCCTGTTGATGCTGAGTTCAACTTTTATTCCATGGTGGTCTGAGAAGATACAAAGAATAATTTCTATTATTTTAAATTTGCTGAGGTTAGACTTGTGTCCTAGGATATGATCTATTTTTGAGGATTATCCATGAGCTGATGAAAAGAATGTATATTCAGTTTTATTAGGATGGAATGTTCTGTAGATGTCTGTTAAGTCCATTTGTTCTAGGGTCAGGTTTAAGTCTAATATTTATTCGTTTAGTTTCTTCTTAGAGGATCTATCCACAACTGTCAAAGGGGTGTTAAAATATCCAATTATTATAGTGCAGGAAGATATCAAGTTGTTTAGATCCATTAGTGTTTGCTTTATAAGTTGAGGTGCATTCTGGTAGGGTGCATAAATGTTCATTATCAAAATCTCTTCATGTTGGGTATTTCCTTGACAAATATGTAGTGACCATCCTTAACTTTCTTTATCTTGGTGGGTTTCAAGCCAATTGTATCTGCAACTAAAATTGCAACCCCTGCTCTTTTATGGTTTCCATTTGCCTGTATTATAGTAGTCCATCTCTTCACCCTGAGTCTACTTTTATCCTTTAAGGTAAGATGAGATTCTTGTGTACATCAGATATCCAGTCTGAGTTTATGTACACAGTCAGCCAGCCTGTGCCTCTTTAGAGGATAATTTAAATAATTTATATTAATTCAGAGAATTGATAAGCCTGATTGTGTTTTGGGTATCATGATTTTCGGATGTCCACAGTGGACATCTTTTATCCTTCACCACTGTGGAAGTTGGGTTTGTTCAAAAACTTTTGGGTGAGTTTACTGTGGATGTAAAACATTGCACTGGTCATTGTGGAGGATGGGTCTGAGAATATCCTGGAGAGCTGGTTTAGTTATGGCAAATTTCTTCAACATGTGTATGTCATTAAAGTATTTGATTTCTCCATCACAAATGAAAGTCAGTTTAGCTGGATACAGGATCCTGGGATGAAACTTGTTTTGTTTTAGGAGATTGAAGGTCAATGACCATCCTCTTCTGGCTTGAAATGCTTTGGCTGAGAGATCTTCAGTCATTCTGATATTTCTCTCTTTGTAGGTAATGCTTTTCTTATGTCTGGCTGCTTGCAGAATTTTCTCCTTCATCTTAACTTCAGCAAAGTTAATCACACTGTGTCTAGGAGATGCTTTCTTTGGATTGAGTCTCACTTGGGTTCTGAAACTGTCTCCTACTGAAGTTCTGTATCTCTTGCAATGCTTGGGAAATTCTCCTCTAAAATCTCTTGGAGTAGAGCATCTGTACCTTTAGGACTATCCTCTTCTTCTTTGGAAATTCCTATAAGATGAATGTTTGATCTTTTGGAGTGATCTCACAACTCTCTCAGGTAATGATCAGTTTTTGGTCTCCATTTGTTGCCCTCTTTGAGCATTTGGGAATGTTCGAAAGGTTTGTCTTCAGTTTCAGAGATCCTTTCTTCTGCCTAGTCAATTCTACTACTGAGGGATTCTACTATATTTCAGAGCTCCTTAGCTAAATTTTCCGTTTCCTTGAGCTCTGCTATCTCTTTTATCATTATGTCCATATCTTTGGTGACTTTGTCTTTGAATTCATTAATTTCTTGAGACAACGTTAGAACTACTGTTTAGAATTCAATTTCTATCTTTTCTTCCATTCTATTTATCTTATTTGCCATCCATATTCTGAATTTTATGTCTGACATTGGTGTCATTTGTCTATGCATGGCATCTTCCATTGTATCTCCTTTGTCATTTCTTGGGGGAGTGGAGGTTGATCTACCCTGGTTATTCATGTTGCCAGAGTTCTTCAGTTGGGTCCACACCATGTTTGTTTTCCACCATTTGGTTATTAGAACTGGTAGGGTGAGATTGAATTGGGGTTCCAGGTAGTAGAAATAGCCCCTTACCAAAGTGCTAGGCTCTGTAATTGTAGCTTATCTCCTACAACCTTAAAAGGCCCCTTTCTGAGTTTTGGCTGGAGACTCTGAGGACCTACTTGGACCCAGAGAGCACAAGCTAACTCTATTTTGATATTGGCCAACTTCTACCCTATCTTAAGAAGCCACAGTATTAAGTTTAAATCTTGGCTGTGAAGAAATACAAACAGCTGTGGTCCCCAGCCCCACCCCTCAGTTCTTTTCCACTACAGAACTTTGAAGGTCAACCTCAGAATGTCCCTGAGTGGACAGCCCCAGACACAAGGACACAAGTTCCAATTAAATTGTCTCAGGCAGTGCAGACCTTTCTCAACAGAGAGGGATTCAAGGGTCTCCAACAGCACAAAATTGGAGCCAGGGATCCACACCCCTGCCCACCCAACTCAGTCCACAGCATTGTCCACTTTTCTGCTCACAGGCCCAGTTGGAGCCAGGGGCCATACCTCCACCCACCAGTCTCAGTCTGCACCCAGCTAGCCCCTGCTTGTAAGAATAGTTAGAGTCAGAGGAACATGCCCCCACCTGCCATTCTCAGTCCACTGCCTGGCAAACCTCTGTTCTCAGTCTCTGTTGGAGTCATACACCCTGCCTGCAGGTCTCAGTCCTCACCATGTCAACCTCTGCTCACTGGCCCTGCTGGAGACAGGGTACCATGCCTTTCTCCTCAGGTCTTGGTTCACACCCAGCAAGCCTCTGTTTAAGGTTTCTGTTGGAGTCAGGGGAACATGCCTCTGCCCTCAGGTCTCAGTCCACAGCTGGTAAGCCTCTGCTCACAGGCCCAACAGGGGCTGGGGACCAGCCCTGCCTGCTGAACTCAATCCACACAGGGAAACCCACTCTGTGGGTGCCATCAGAGCCAGGGGTTCTGCACCCCATCCCTCCAGACACAGCCTGAACTGACCAGGAATAGTCATAACCAGGGGACTACTGCTCCTTCCACCAAACATCCCTTTCTTCCTGCGCCCTCCTTCTTCCCCATTAGTCACAGACTCTGTCCTGATGGTTGGTGGTCCACATTATGCCCAGATCTTTTGGGAAAAGACAAAATGCTCTGCACTCTGAAAGGGGCAGAACTTCAGACCACCATGTGAGGGGGAAAGATGGACTGGGAGACTGGACTTGTGGGGAAAAATATCTGTTCAATTTTATGCCTGGTGGGGTGGTGTCTAATTTCATAAGTGGAACCTCCTGGAGAAAGACCTGGTATTTAGCGGCTCTCTCCAGTGAGGTAAAATGAGAAGTCTTTTGTTCCCTGCTCATTTGCAGATAGCCTGTGTTGCGTCTCCTGCTTAGGGGAGGGGGTCTCACATCCTCTAGTCAATAGGCTTTATACTTATAATTTGTTTTCTTGAATGCTCTTCTTTGGAGTTACAGCTTGCTGAATTTCTTTCTTGGCTCAGCTCCCCACCTTTGTCTTCATAGAGACCAATTCTGACTAGTTTTTCTCCCTCTGGTCAGGAGCCTCTGCTGAGGGTTGCTACCAGTCAGCCATCTTCCCAGAATTCCAGCAACCTCATCTCTTAGGCTCAAGCGATCCTCTTGCCTCAGTCTCCCTAGTAGTTGGGACTATAGGGACCTGCCACAACACCTGGCTAGTTTTTCTATTTTTAGTAGAGATGAGGTCTTGCTCTTGCTTAGGCTGGTCTTAAACTCCTGAGCTCAAGCAAGCCAACCACCTCAGCCTCCCAGAGTGCTAGGGTTACAGGTGTGAGCCACTGCACCTGGCCTTTTAAAGGCATTTCTAATTTTACAGGTTGTAGCCTTTGTTGCAAAAAAATGTTTTTAAATAAATAAATGTAATGTATGCAGCCAAGAGCTTTTAGACCAATGTTTAAAAAATGATTATAAGAGTGCTATTTATAAGCCATGTTCTTAACTGTATGAATTCACAGACCAGGCATAGGTTTCATGACTGTAATCCTAGCACTCTGAGAGGCTGAGGCAAGAAGATCACTTAAAGTTTAAGACCAGCTAGAGGACAATAAGACCCATCACTATGACAAATAGAAAAATTAGCAGGGTATGGTGGTGGGCACCTGTAGTCTCAGCTACTCTGGAGGCTGACGCAAGAGGTTTGCTTGAGCTCTAAGTGTTTGAGATTGGAACCTGGGTGACAGAGTGAGACTCTCTCTCTCTTTCAAAAAAAGACTTAAATGTAACACATAAAACTCTAAAATTAACTGAAGAAAAGAAAGGGAATGCTTTAGGACATTGTTCTAGGCAAAGAGTTTATAGCTAAGACATCAAAAACATAGGAACCAAACCCCAAAATAGACAAACTTTCTGCACAGCAAAGAAAACAGTCAAAATAATAAAGAAACTGGCATTAGAATGTTAGACAACATTTCCAAACTATTCATCTAAGAAGGAACTAATACCCACAATATGTAAGAAACTCAAATAACACAATAGCAAAACACAAAAAATCCAAAATGAAACAAAAGAACAAAACAAAATCCCCCTCTCAACTAATCCCATTAAAAAGTGGACAATCTCAGTAAGCGTTTCTCAAAAGGAGATCTATAAATGGCTAACAGATATATGAAAAAAATGCTCAACATCAGTGATCATCAGGGAGACGCACATCAAACCCACAATGAAATATCTCACCCCAGTTAGAAAGGCTATATGAGAAAGACATAAAAAACCGAACGCTAACAAAGATGAAAAGAAAAGAAAGGAAATTCCTATATACTATTGGTGAGAATATAAATTAGCACAATCTTATGGAAAACAGTATAGAGATTCCTCAAAAAACTAAAACTAGAACTACCATATGATCTAGCCATCTCACTACTGGATATTTATCCAAAGGAAAGGAAATAAGAACATCAAAGTGATACCTGAACCCCCATGTTTACTACAGCATATTCACAATAGCCAAGATATAGGATCTGTGTAAGTGTCCCTCAACAGAGGGTGGATTAAAAAAGTGATACAATAGAATATTATTTAGCCATCAAAAAATAATGAAATCCTGCCATTTGTTGCAACATAGATCAAACAGAAATATTGCATGTTGTCACTTATACGTGGGAGCTAAAAACGTTGGTCTTGTGGAGCTATTGAACAGAATGGTAACACCAAGGGTACTTGGAAGGGGGGATAAACAGGATTTGCTTAATGGGTAAAAAAATATTTAGAATGAATAAGATCTAGTGTGTGGGAGCACAATAGGGTGGCTAAAGTTAACAATAATTTATCGTATGGATTAATAGACCTAGAAGAGAAAAATTGGAATGTTTCTACTATAAAGGAAAGATAAATATTTGAGGTAATACATGTCTCAGTTTACTTTGATGTGATCACTACACATTTATTCATATATTACAATATCTCATCTGGCTCAGTGTCCGTTGTTCAGTGATTAGGGCACCAGCCACATACATCAAGGCTGGCAGGTTCGAACCCAGTCAGGGCCTGCTAAACAACAACAATAACAAAAAATAGCCAGGTGTTGTGGTGGGCACCTGTAGTCCCAGCTACTTGGAAGACTTAGGCAAGACACTCACTTAACCCCAAGAATTGGAGGTTGCTGTGAGCTGTGATGCTTTGGCACTCTACTGAGGGCAACATAGTGAGACTTTGAAAAAAAAATCTTCACAATATCTTTCAGAATAACCCAAAGTTTACAGATGAGAAAAGCAAGGCTTAAATAAACTGAATATTATGTCCAAGTCTCACTTGGGCAAAACTAAGGCACAAACCCAGATAGCCAGACCTTCACACAGGCTCTAACCACTGCACGGCCCATACTGCAAACATGTGTCCAAAGGTAAGTTGTGAAAGACTTTCTATGTCCTACAACAGTTTGAACATGACAGTGGATGATCATCAAAGGTTTTGAGGCAGAGAAAGAAGACAGTAAGGTTTTGGTTACAAAAATCTTACTCTAGTGGCAGAACCTGGAGCCTGGAGACCCGCAGCAAAATCACAGGCAAGTGATGGTGAGGACTTTGATGGTGACACAAAGGAAGAAACAGAATAAAAAGCTATTTAGTGGTAGTGTAAACAGGTTTGGTGACCCTGGGAACACTAGGTGGGAGACCAGGATGGTACAATTTCTAGTCTGAGTGGCTGGGAAGATGGTGAGTTCTTTGGTCAAGCATTAACCAAAGTGGAAATGTGAGAGAAGGACAAGGTTGGTTAAGAATCTTAACAAGAGGGTGGCGCCTGTGGCTCAAAGGAGTAGGACACCAGCTCCATATGCCAGAGGTGGTGGGTTCAAACCCAGCCCCCAGCCAAAAACTGTAAAAAAAAAAAAAAAAAACTATCTTAACAAGATCACTATGTAATATGCTGAGTTTGAAGAGCTAAGAAGAAGGAGAAAAATCCCAAAAACTGCAGATGAAAGGGACGGAAGAAGGGAAGAAAGGAAAAGGGGAGGAAGGAGAGAGAGAAAGAGAGAGAGAAGGAAGAAAGCTGAAAAGGAGAAAGGAAAGAAGAAACAATAAGAAATAAAGAATCTGACCATCTTAAATTTTCAAAATATAATCTCACTCCTGATAGAGATTTGGCTTGTAATTTCCCCATATTTTATTTTCTTTCTTATTAATTTGAATAGTACTTTAAAATATTATTATTTAATACCTTAATACTCACTATATTGTTTTCAAGTAGCCACCAAAGAAATTTTCTAAGGTGCAAAGCAAATTCTCCATCAAAGTCAATAATTTCAAAACAGAATTTTTTAAATGTCTCTAAACGTTCAGGACTTCACAAAAAACCCCAAAAGTATGACAAAACAACAACAACAAACAAAACTCCCATGTTGAATGTGGTTAGGAAGGTTTTCTTTTCTTTCTTTTTTTTTTTTTTTTTGAGATAGTCTCACTATGTCACCCTCAGTAGAGCGCTGTAACGTCACAGCTCACAGCAATCTCAAACTCTAGGGTTTAAGTGATTCTCTTGCCTCAGCCTCCCAAGTATCTGGGACTACAGATGTCCATCACAATGCCCAGCTATTTTTTGTTGCAGTTGTCATTGTTGTTTAGCTGGCCCAGGTCCGGTTTGAACCCGCCACCCTTGGCATATGTGGCTAGCACCGTAACCACTTTGCTACAGGCAACGAGCCCGGTTAGGAAGTTTCTACCTTTGTTTTTCAATGAGAACAAGTTCAGAGCACTTAAGTAGTATATACTATTTCATGGAAGTAAAAATTGCACCAATTAAGCAAAGGCTGATACTTAATAATTCTTAGCTTGAGATTTGCCTCCATTCATTAAAAAGAATGATGAAAATTTACATGCTGATGCATCATGATCATTAAAAGTCATTTTTTTTTCTTTTTCTTTCTTTCTTTCTTTTTGGTTTGGAACTACTTTTATTAACATTTTATATTCCAAAAGCAGTGACATGTATTTTTTGTTTTTGTTTTTTTGGTTGTTTTTTGTTTGTTTGTTTGTTTTTAACCTCACTTTTTAATGTTTACAATTATTGTATTTTTTTAAGTTCAATATCCATTGTATACCATTATCAAGTAGAGAATTAAAGTTAACATGATAACACAAAATATGAAATATATAGAAATAATTCTTCAGAAATATATAGTATTTCTACATGGAAAACTTCTAGTTATTATTGAAAATATAAAAAGACATATGTCTGTATATATGCAAAATTATTATTAATTATTTTTTAATATTTGTTTAGGTGGAATACCACCTAACTGTTATAACTTCTGTTATAACTCAAGTTATTGTCTTTCTAGGGATATCAGTATACCACATAGCAAATTCAGTTTGTTCTGGGGGGCATCTGATATTGGGTGTTATTATATATGCAAGTACCTTCAAGGAGTGCCCCTCTGAATGTTTCTGTGAAGCCTATTAGTAATCTGTTAGCTCACTTCTTGGCATCTCCTGGCTCTGTCCTCCCATAGCAGCCTCCCTCCCATCATCTCTACTGTGTCTGTGTTTCTCCATTTGGATCCTGCACCTAGTTATTACTCCTCAGTGTAAGGCTTGTCTCCAGAAACCAAAACAGCCACCATCAGAACAACATCTACATTTATTTTTTTCCATATGATTACATATTTTCAGAATAATAAAGCTTAAAAGTTATTTTTAATACTATATTTTGAAATTTGTCTTTTTTTTTTTTTTTTTTGAGACAGAGTCTCATTATGTTGCCCTCGGTAGAGTGCTGGGGCGTCACAGCTCGAAGCAACCTCAAACTCTGAGCAATTCTCTTGCCTCAGCCTCCCAAGCAGCTGGGACTACAGGCAACCACCACAATACCTGGCTATTTTGTTGTTGTCATTGTTGTTTAGCAGGTCCAGGCCAGGTTCAAACTTTCAAACTCAACAGCCCCAGTGCATGTGGCTGGCGCCCTAACTACTGAGCTATGGGTACTGAGCCTTGTTTTAATTTTGGATCTTTAAAATGGACAGCTTGCCTTCAATTATTAGAGGAGACACAGATGGGAAAAAATTTCACTTAACAACACCAAAGTGTTAATGACATGCCAGGGGGCCATACAAACTAGGTTACATGGCATAGGGAGAGACAGAAAAAGTGGGGGACCCATAGTGAGTCCAGCACCTATCCACATAGGTTTCTCACATGGTATTTTAATTTCTAGATTGAAAGCCAACAGGTGTGAGTGCCAGGTCACTCTGAGAGTCAGAGGTCCCCTTGGGGCATTTCTGCACAATGCATGTGGAGTGTGGGCTCAGTGGTGCCACTCAAGTTGCTTTATCAAACTTTCCCATAGAGAAGGGCTCAATTTCAAAAATATTAATTTTAGATTTTTATATTTATTTATTTTCACAAAATTTTGTTAGGATTGTTGAACTGAAATGGACACTAGGCAAGAAGCAGACCTGAGCAGAGAAAGCCAGTTAAGCTTTGTAGGAGCCCTTAATCTTGCTTGATTTGCAATAAGCATACAAAGCTTAACTTGGGGTATTTTTTCAAAATGCTTATATTGGAGAAAATCAGAACTTACAACTCAGTCAATCAAAAGCAGCCCACCAACTGTGGTTATATTATGAGGGACTTTCCAATGAGACAGCCAATAAGGCAGCTGTGTAATGGCACCCACAAAATACTTTCCTGTAAAAGCTGCCCCCTTGGGTTTCCTCAGTGCAGCTCCCCAACTACTTCTTGTTCAGAGTGGCCTAAATCAGGAATCACTGTTTGCTCAAATAAACTCTTTAAAATTTTATTTGCCTCCAGTTAGTTTTTTCAAAGCAGTTCGTTTTTAAATTTTTTTTTAAGTTTTAAGACAGAGTCTCTCTCTCTTGCCCTGGGTAGAGTATCATGACATCCTAGCTCACACCAACCTCAAATTCTTGGGGTCAATCATCCTATCTCACCTTCCCAAGTAGCTGAGACTACAGGCGCCCACCACAACACCCAGTTAATTTTTTCTATTTTTTTCATTTCTTTCTTCTTCTTCTTTTTTTTTTTATTAGTAAAGATGGGGGTCTTGTTTATGCCCAGGCTGGTCTTGAACTCCTGAACTCAAGCAATCCACCCACCACTCCCAGAGTGCTGGGATTACAGGTGTGATCACAATGCCTAGCCTTTAGTATTTAAATTTTTAAGATGTCCAGGCTTGGCAATGCTGTGGCTCAGTGGGTAGGGCGCTGGCCACATACACGGAGGCTGGTGGTTTCAAACTTGGGCCAGGTAAAGCAACAATGACAAGTGCAACAACAACAACAAAAATAGCTAGGTGTTGTGGTGGGAGCCTGTAGTCCCAGCTGCCTGGGAGGCTGAAGCAAGAGAATTGCTTAAACCCAGGAGTTTGGGGTTACCGTGAGCTATTGATGCAGGACAAGGTGGCACCACAGCCTGCCACATTAGCCCTGGACTTGTTGACATTGCAGCGGATGGAGGAGGAACCAGGAACCAGCTTGATATCCAGCTGACAGGTGCAGGGAAAAACACTGGCACCATGCTATCTCCTTCATGTGGACTTCTGGCTAGTCAATTTCATGGATGGCTCCTTTCTGTCTGCTCCACGTGTACTCCTGACTGGTCAATTTCATGTCAGTTTCTAAGGCCTGAAAGTTCATTGGACAACTGGCTGTAACTGACAGGACCAACACCCTAAAGTGGGCAAAACAACCCCCCTGCCACTATATAAACCCCTGAGCAGAGACCCTGAGAACAGACCTCAAAGAAGGAGCAGGAGAGCTTGTTCCCCTCCTGGGCTCTCTCTGCAAAGAAGTTTGATTCTTTGTAGTTGTTGTAATTTTTGTTTCCTTGAATAAATCCTGCCTTATGGATACTGTGGTCCCTTGATTCATTCTTGGAGTCACGGAGACCAAGAACCTGCAATCCGGTATCACTGTGATGTCATGGCACTCTACCTAGGGTAACAGCTTGAGACTTTGTCTCAAAAAAGATGTCCAGGCTTGTGTATCTTCAAATCATCTGCCATCAACAGTCACAAACATCAAACTCTCTCAGATCATGTTGCGTATGTTACAGGGTTACCAGGGTTGTTTATAAATACATGTCCATACTCCATTTAAAAAGACTATTATAGACATGTATCAAACATGAAGGCCTTTTTGCTTTTAGCTGGGCATGGTGGCTCACATCTGAAATCCTACCATGCTGGGAGGCTGAGGTGGGAGGATCACTTCAGAACAGGGCTTGGAAACCAGCCTAACCAACAGTGAGACCATGTCTCTCCCACAGATAGAAAAAATTTGCCAACCATGATGACAAGTACCTGTAGCCCCAGCTACTCAGAAGACCAAGGAAGGAGGTTCACTTGAGACCAAGAGCTTGAGGTTGGATTGAGCTACGATGATGCCACTGCACTCTAGCCAGCATGTCAGACTCTCTGTCTCAAAAACAGAACAAAACCAAACAAGCAAACAAAAAACCCCAACTAAACGCAAATATCCATATGCCACATTGTGCCATGAATGGTATTGTTGTACATCTTGCTAAAGATTATGTGGCCTGGCTTGGCGCCCATTGCTCAATGGTTAGGGCACCAGCTACATGCACCAGGGCTGGTGGGTTCGAACCCAGCCTGGGTCTGCTAAAAACAAAAAATAGCCAGGCGTTGTGGTGAGCGCCTATAGTCCCAGCTTTGGCAGGCTGAGGCAAGAGAGTTGCTTAAGGCCACGAGTTTGAGGTTGCTGGGAGCTATGATGCCCCAGCACTCTACCAAGGGTAACATAGTAAGCCTGACTCTCTCTCTCAAAATTTAAAAAAAAAAAAAAAAGATTATGTGGCCTGAACTTATTAAAATGGTGGTCTCCTACAGATTTGCTCACCATCAGGATTTGAGAAATATAATCCCAATGTTCCCCGCCCTGGGCATGTTCTGCTGCTCACCTGCCTTGAAGTCTTACTGGTAAAGAGTCTCTGAAACAGGTTCCATTTACATCTGAAACCTCCTCCTGAGGCCTTGCCCTTTAACAAAAGACAAGAACTAGAACTATGCTGTAAAGGGCTCCCTGAGGCTCTGCCACAGCTTGGGCAAGTGACTTGTTCCAAAATCTTTCTCTTTGCAAATCAGTGGAGTAGATTGATTTACACAGATTTATTGGTAAATCTTATAAAGTGAAATACCTGCTTATTGGTTCTGTGTCTCTATTGTGTTCTAAAACCATTTCCTTAGGACAGTTTTTAAATATATTCTTAAAGTGCATATTCATATTTTGCTTCTCTGTGGGTTAACTGTTAACTGTTTAACTCCTTGAAATATATTAAGGTGGATAGGAGTTCTTGACCTTACTGCAGAGAATCTATTCTTGTAATAATTTGCAGTTAGTGCTTATTCAAGAGTTTTCCATGGTCACCTACTCCATTAATTCAAACAAGTTGATAGCTTAAGGGGGGGGGGCATCTACTTATACTCTCATCTATTAGTGCTCTATGCACTACACTGCTCAGGCTGTACACAGAGTCCTGAAAGTCACAGTCACAGAGGGACAGTTCGTTGTGATCTTCTGTCACACTCAACAGAGGGCAATATTGGCAGAGTCACTAAGAAGAGAACTATTGTAATAATCTGCACAGTACACATTAATGATGTGATAGATACACTGACCCAATGATGTCTTTTCAGAGTTTCCTTGGAGATGGCATCAAAGCCACATCTGAGGGAGACTTTGCTTGTGGACATCCATGACCCAGGACATCCTACCACTGGGAGGATTCCCCCCCTGCTCAGTGCTGGTCCTGAAGAGGGTGCCCTTATTCTCCTACTGGAATTGTCTTATCCTAGAATAAGATCATCTTTTATAATAAAAATAATACTACAAAGGTTGGCTACACTTTTTAGTATCTGAAAAACTGATATATACAAGTATTATTTCAGTTTTGTGTAAAAAACCCCCTAGATGTCTAGAGGTAAATGCCATTGTGATATTTGTGGCATTGGTCTTTGCATTCACCTACATTACATTTTAATTGTTGGGATAAACATACACACACAAAAATTTCCTATAATATGAAAAGAATAAAGTAACAATAGATGCCCAAAGTCACAACATTGTATGTTTGCTTGTGCTATGGTTTGTACACACTGCAAGTCTTTGATAGTGCTCAGGGGTAAGGGCCATTGTAGATCTGGGAACTCGTTCCATCACAGTAAGACTTGGTGACTTCCAGAGTTCAAAAGGTTACTGATGAAGCTGCATAATCCAGTTTGAGAGATTCAGATAATTCATGCTCATGTCTCTCTATGGAAATAAAGGTTATATAGCACAGTAAGCTTAATGCTAGTCTAAAGAGTTCAAACACTGACCCTGGGCAATTCAAGGCACATGGGTTCTTTAAAGGACCACTGCTTTTACAATGGTAATTGGAACGAAGGTTTGTAAACAAATTCGCAAAATAATTAGCAATACTGAGCTGAACAACAAAAAAAATGGGATGGGTATTAGATATTCATTAACTCTGCTCTCCAAGGAAGAGGGGTGCTATCAATTGTCCTTGGGACAAGATTATTTGACATGGAAATATTTTACGTTTAAGTAGAAACAGTTTCCCAACACTTAAAATACTTTGGATTCTAATTTTCTTGACCTAGTATGGTGCCCTCTATGGATGTTCAAATGCTTTGACTTCAAACATGATGACTACTGGGGAGTGAATTTGAAGGACATGGTGAGACAAAAGCCCATGCTGCCTCTCTGGATTATACATTCTATTAGGAATTAGAATTGCATTAGGGAACGTTTTGTCATTGTAAAAACTTGACAAAAGTTCCTTTACTCTTGAAAGACCCCAGAAGGTTTGAGGGATCATGGACTCTCTAGCTCTACTGAGTGTGAAGGTGTTTCCCATTATAAATCTGTAAAGACTGAGAGAAATGGCTATGTTTTCAGATATGGAGATCTCAACTCCAAGTTACAAGAAACTTGAAGAAGGAGAGCAAAATGGAGCAAAGGATCAAAATAAATCTCCAGAAACCACTCCTGAAAAGAAAGATCTTCATAAGAAAATCATGAATACCAATTTTTTTTAAACTGTAATATTGTAGAAGCAACTCAAGTGTCCATCAACCCATGAATGGATTAATAAACTGTGGTACATGTGTACCATGAAGTACAATTCATCCATAAGATGGAGACTTTACATCTTTTGTGTTTACTTGGATGGAGTTGAAACATATTCTTCTTAGTAAAGTATCACAAGAATGAAAATGCAAGCATACATTGTATTTGATACTCATATAAAACCAATATACAAACAACTATATACCCACATGAAAGAAAAACACAAGTATACTCTAGCGAAGAGGAGGGGGAAGAAGGGAGAGGGGAAGGGGGAGGTGGGAGGGTGATTGGTGTGTGTTCACCTAATGTTCACAATGGTGGGGTATTCAGCATGCCTCCTGGGTAAAGGTTCAACTACAACTTGAACTTTACCTGAGACGCGAAAACAATGCAACCTAAACATTTGGTACCCTATTAATGTGAAATTTTAAAGAAAAATTACACATCAAAGAAAACTATCATAAAGATGCTCAATGAGCTCAGAAAAACTATGTATGAACAAAATGAGAATTTCAATAAAGAAATAGAAAATATTTCAAAAGAACCAACAAAAATGTTGAAGCAGAAGAATTGAACTGAAAAATTTAATAGAGGGATAAAATAGTAAGTAAGAATAAGCAGGAAAGAGAATTAGCAAATTCAAAGACAGCTTATTTTAACTTACAGTGAGAGGAAGGACAATAATAAAAAATGAAAAGGAGTGAGGAAAACTTAAGGGATGTCTGAGAAAGTAGAAAGTGTGATGAGAAATGCATGACATAAGTTTCAGAAGGAGATGGGAGGTGAAGACGTGTGTGTAAATATACAATGGCCAAAACTCAATAAACCTGCAGAAGAGAATGAGCATCCTGTCAAGAAGTCCAACGGCCCCAAGTAGGATAAATGTAGAGTCCACACCAGGACAACTTTTAATCAAAGACTAAGAGACAATTTTCAAAACAGAAGATAAAAGCAACTCCTCATGTACCAGGAAAACTTGATAAAACAAACAGTGCAATTCTCAGCAGAAATCTCACAGGACAAAGAGTAGCATGATATGTGCATATAGGCGCAGTTTGGAAAGTAAGAAAGATAGAGGAAGAGAGACAGACAGACAAAAGCAGACTGCCAACAAAATAGCTATATCCAGAAAACCTTCTTCACACATGAAAGAGAAATAGATTTTTGCAGGTAAACAAATCCTAAGGGTGATCATCACCAGAAAATACCTTATAAGAATTGTTAAGCAGATTCTGGTCAGTTGAAAGAAACAGATGCTAATAAGCAATACAAAGGCATATGAAGGGACCAGGCATGGTGGCTCAGGCCTGTAATCCCAGCACTGTGGGAGGCTGAGGCAGGTGATTGCTTGTGCTTAGGAGTTCCAGACCTGCCTGAGCAAGACGGAGGACCCCTCTCTACTAAAAAAAAGAAGGAGAAGGAGAAGGAGAAGGAGGAGAAGAAAAAGAAATAAAAGAAAAATAGAAAAACTAGCTGGACATGGTAGCCCAAGCCTATAGTTACAGCTCCTTAGGAGGCAAGAGCATTGCTTGAGCCTGAGAGTTTGAGGTTGCTGTGAGCTATGATAATGCCAGGGCACAGCATGAGACTCTGTCTCAAAAAACAAAAAACAAACAAACAAACAAAAACCCCACATAAAACAGTAAAACTTACTGGGAAATGCAAATAAACAAATACAAAATACTGCAATACACTCACCATTCATTGAGAACTAATCACTAGCATCCACAGTGTTGTGCAGGGTAACTGTGCCTGCTGATTAGGTCTGTAAGCCCATTCACTCTTTATTTCCTGCATTCAGAGATTTACTGAGTTTTGACTTCATGGCTTTCACCATGCTAGAAAGTGGACATGCAACAACAAACAAGGAGGGCTAACAAGTGCCTTCATGGAACTTGCATTCAACAGGGGAAGACACACCATAAACACACATTGACACACATGTAAATGTGCCATACAGAAATGCACCAGAACGTGGAAGTACACAGGGGGATGGAATCAACAACCAGCTGAACAGAACAGGGGAGAGCTCAGCGGATGCTTCAGTTCAAATCTTGCCAACAAAAACAGTAAGGAGGGGACAAACACAGTGTACCACTCGCTTGTCAACCTGGTTTCCATATCTTGTTGCAGCCTGACTTGAACACAATGAGCTTTCCACAAGCACTGGCATAAAATGGTTCATAATATCCACTTGTCTATTTCAAATTCTTTGCTACCTGTCATGTCTCCATATTGATTTCTAACATGAATTTCTGTGATTTCTCTTCTTTCCTTGATAAATCTCACTAAAGACTTGTGCATTTTACTTTTCTCAGACAACCAACTATTGGCTGTCTTCTCCCTACTATGGGATGATATTCTGATTTAATTAATTTCTCATCTGTATGTCCTTCCATGACATTATTTGGGTTTATTCTGTTATTTTTTCTGACTTAAGCTGGATATTTACTTCAATTGTTTTCAGTCTTTCTGCTTTTCTACTATAAATTACCACAGATTATTCTCATGTAATGCTCTTTGCTGCATCTCCCAAATGTCAATTTGCACAATGTTCCTTATCAATGAGTATTAACTACTTTTCATTACAACTTTTATAGACATTTAAGTTTAGAAGTAAACTTTAAATCTCTGACTTTGTACCAAATGGCTTTGTGGAGGAGCCTTCCCATAGTTTGCAGTCTGCCTTCAGGATAGATTTGGACATGTTGGGTTGCCAATCAAAGTGCCTGTGCAGTGTTGGTAAGTATTGCCCAGTTTGTCCTCACAGTGGTTGGGTCACGCTTTGTTAGCAACACTGAGCACAAACACAGCGTTAGGTGTGAAACTTTTGACATTGTCACTGACGTGGTATCTCAGTATAGTTAATTTAAATTTTTCTTTTTTGAATAAGATGAAGAGCTCTTTGTCTATTTTTTCTTTGAACTGTTGGTTTGTCTCTAACAAGCTTCCACGGGATTGTTGGTAGTTTTTTTTTCTTCTGTGTCTTTAGAGACTTAAATATATTAAAATGTTTGTGATATAAGGCAGATAATTACTTTTCTCTTTTTAATAAACTTTCTGTTTTCAAATGATTTTAGAAGTACAGGAAAAGTTGCAGTGATAATACAGAGAGCTCTCATGAACCCCTCACCTGGTTTCTCCCACTACTATCATATCACATTACTGGTGGTATATTCGTCACAACTAAGAAACATCACTGGGTACATTTATATTAACTAAACTCCAGGCTTGATTCAGATTTTACCATATTTTCTATTAATGTTAATTAATTTCCTTTGGCTAGGTCCAATCCAGCGCACCAGATTGCATAAATTGTCAGGCCTGCCCAGTCTCCTCTGATTTGAAACAGTTTCCCCTACTTTCCTTGTTTTTCCTGACCTTAGCAGTTTTGGAGGGTACTTACTGATTGGGTAAGTTGTAAAATGTGCCTCTGTGTGGGTTTTTCTCGTGAGTACACTACAGCCCGGAGGTGAAGTGGCAGGAGGGTGTAAAGGGAGAAAAGACAAACTTTGGGGAGCCACAGGTGAGGAGGCAATAATAGTGGAATTACAGATTTTATATGGGCAATAGCTGGCCCCGAGACACTGAGAATAGGTCTGCAGTTCCCTGCGTGGGGCATCTGGAAATCGGGCCAGGGTTTTGCCCGGCCAGCGGGTACTTTCTGAGGAGCAGGCGGGGAGCCGGGCTTAGGGACCCAGAGCCTGGTTTAAGGGCTTGGATGGAAAGGGTACAGGGCTCAGAGGAGCTAGGGTTGGAGTGTTGAGGGGTTCTAACAAATTCTGGGGGAATCTTTGTGAAGCTGGAGAGCTTGCCCCTGCAGAGCCTAGTGGTTCAGTGTGCGGAGCTCTGAGAACTTTGCCAAATTATAGGAGTTGGCGTGGCTCTATCCTCTCGCGCCCCCGCCTCTCCCTTGCACCAGATAGACGACCTGAGAGTGGAGCACGTACTTGGGCACCGCCTACTTCCTCCCTCCCCCGCGGCCCGCAGCACGGCCAGAGGGCGTGCTGAGGGCGGGGCTTGGGGTAGGCTGGGGCCTCCAGCCTCCGGAGGGTGGGCGTGGTCGCCTATCCCAAATCTGGCCCTGTTGGGGGTTGGGGTGACGGCTTCCTAAGTACTCTTTCCTGTGGCCTCGCTTTGGAGGCATCTTCAGTGTTCTTGGCATGATTTACCATGACCTTAGGACAGCTCGACGCCTCAGACACCTCGACGTAGTGAGGAGGTGGTCCCTAGGGATGTTGGCCGGAGGTAATGTGTGCTGAGAAGTGAACCAGACTATTCTTGTTCCTCACCCTGTTGTGACAGTGGCACCGCTTGCCTCTTTCCTGGAGGAGGACATGTCCATGTGAGACAGAGAGAGAGAGGGAGAGACCTCCGCTATATAGAGACTGATATATGGTAGAACTTTGGTAAGCTGACCACCCAGGGGACTGTAGCAAACCGCTGAGAATACAGAGGTGGTCAACAGGAGGAACTAGGCTCACTGTACTGATACATATATGTGGTGCAGGTCTGGTCTGTGAAAATTAAGTCAACTTAAGGAGGTGGTCAACTATGGAGGTTCTATTGCACATTGTGATATATATTTGTGATTTATAGAGATGGTGATATATTTTGTGAAATCTAGTAATAGCTAATGGCATAGATTGTGACATATAGCAAGGTATATAGTAATGTATTTGTATATATACAGAGGGTGCCCAAAAATATGCACATTTTAAGAAAGAAAAACTGTATGGAATTGTAATGCTTACACTGTACCCCATGATTGCGTTAATGTACACAGCTAACATTTAATAAAAAAAAATTGTAATGCTTAATATACCCATAACAAAAGATGAATACAAGTAATGTTTGACTTCTGCAGTTACTAGAGGTGCTGCAGACCTCATACTATCCCTTGCTGTGGTAATTGAATTCAACTTCAAGAAGTAATACATAGGCTCGGCGTCTGTAGCTCAAGCGGCTAGGGCCCAGCCACATACACTGGAGCTGGCGGGTTCCAATCCAGCCCAGACCCGCCAAACAACAATGACAACTACAAACAAAAAATAGCCAGGTGTTGTGGTGGGCGCCTGTAGTCCCTGCTACTTTGGGAGGCTGAAGCAAGAGACTTGCTTAAGCCCAACAGTTTGAGGTTGCTGTGAGCTGTGACACCACAGCACTCTACCCGGGGCGACAGCTTGAGACCCTGTCTCCAAAAAAAAAAAAAAGTAATACATAGCTAACAGCTCCTAAAATGTGTATATATATTTTTTGGCACCCTCTGAAATAGTGTTTATGCATGCTCTTTAATATTGTTTTCTTTAGGGACAATTGAGCACTTAGCCCTCTGGCTTAAGCCTGAGAGTTTTCAAGCAAGCAAAGATTTGCTTTCTCTGGAATAACTAATTGTCTCCAATGTTTGTCTCAGCATTTTTGAATATTCACAACTAGTTCCTGCTTTAAAAAATGTTTTCCTTTCATTATTAACTTACATTTATAAAGTATAGGCAAATTCAATTATGTATTTAATAATTATGCAAACTGGCCAAGTGGACTCATGTGCTGTTGAGTCAGCAACCCCCTTGGCAGAGCTCTGAGTACCACTGGGTGACACAGGAAAGCTGAATTGTATGTATGATGTATGTATGATTGTATGATGTGGAATTTGTCATTTGAAAAATATGAAAGTTCGGGAAGCAGAGAATTGAACTGCCCTTAACATTGTGGTTGGAGGTCACTGTGTTTCTCTCAGTTGTTCTTTATTTTCATGGAAGTCAGATGATGTCTCCAGGCTGAAAAACCAGGGCCTAGAATTGATGAGCTTGGGAACCCTCTCCACTCCAGGCTTCTGTCAGGCCCAAGCCTGGATGCTTCCTGGTAGATCTCATTTGCAACTCCTCTTTATTCTAGAGACTTTTTGTAACTAAATGATACTGGCTTATTGAAAGGAAACAAAATGCATTTTTTTAATCGATGTGCCTCATTTTTGGCATTTTACCTATTACCTGGATGAATAATGGGATGAAACTATTTGGAAGGACATAATGCATATGAATTCTTTTTCTTACTCTTACCATCTTTGGTGTTCAGATAAATCTAACTAATATCTGGTGATGCCATAAACTGCAGTTGGTTGGTTCAAGTAGTCAGCAATTTTTCTGGGAAAAAATTTTTTTAACAGCTCTTTATGATCAGTGTATCCATAGCTGCTGTGTGTGAGGAAGTTTGTTGTGTATATGACTTTCTGCATATGGTATTATTTTCTTCCTATTAAATAGCTTCTGTTCAAGTAAGTAAATCAGGCAGTTCCTTTTGTTAAAATGCCACATTTATAAATCTGTTAGTTGAAGAGGTGGGTGTGGTAAGAAATGTGTGATTTAAAAAAATGAAATATTAAGGTATTACTGGTGGATTTTTCATTTAAGAAAATTAGAAAACATTCAGTCATATCCTACACTGAAATGATAAATAGTGAATTTCTGTATTTAATCTCAGTAGTGTCCATATTTGCTTTCGGATCTACTTTGTTATGTTGAAACTGCATTCTCAACTGGGTGTGGTGCCTCATGCTGTAATCCAAACACTTTGGGAGGCTGAGGTGGGAGGATTGATTGAGGCCAGGAGTTTGAAACCAACTTGAACAACAGCAAAAAACAGAAAAATTGTTGAGTGCTGTCTGTAGTCTCAGTTAATTGGAAGGCAGGAGGATCCCTTGAGCCCAGTATTCTGGGAGGTTACAGTGAGCTTTGATGACACTATTACACTGTAGCCTAAGCCATAGAGCAAGACACTGTATCCAAAAAAAAAACCAAAACAAAACAAAACAAAAAACTGTATTCTATGTAGGTTTATATTACATTTCCAACTGAAAACATTTTTGTTGTTAACATTGCCCTTTATAGTTGGTTGTAGAACGTTTTTCTCATCTATCTTACTTGCCTTATTCTATTAAATAACACATTTTATCTCCTCAGCATTAAAAAGTGCCTGCCGTAGAGTAGCAACTTAAAGGAAACATGTCCTTTCTCTAGTGGGACATTTTGGAGTCTTCCTGTGGTTGCTGCTGCAGGCTGAGGGAACATTCTTGGCCTACTGAGCCCTGGAGTAATTGTCCAGAATGACTTCAGCTAATGTGCCAAGCAGGATTTTGGTACTAGGGGAGTTTTCCTGTAATGTGTTCCCAGCAGGATGTGTGTATGTCCTTTTATATGAACCAGTTGAAGGTTATCTGCTGGAATCTTTAAAGAGATAGCTTCTCCATACACAGGAAAATGGAAAAATTACAGTCATTTTGTTTATAAGATTAATGGAAGTAGCCAGGTGTTGGGTCCAGGAGTTCCACAAAGACCACACTGCCAAACAAGCCAAATTTACAGCAGAGTCCTTTTATTGAAGTGCCAGCTGGCGACTGCCTCAGTGTCCCAACATGGGATTTCTAAGAGCAGCCTGAGTACTTAAGGGTTTGGGTTTTTAAGGCTTGGTTTGCATCCTGGTTGGTACGCAGGCCATAGCAAACAAGCATTGTACAATGTCAGGGCCCAGGACTGGCCAAGTCTCGGGCCCAGCTTAGGTAGGTTCCAGATGCAGACAGCTATGCTACCTTGCTCAGGAACAGTTTCTCTTAGGTGCCTGAAGGCTAGCTACCTTAGCTGGAGAGAGAGAGTGAGAGAGAGAGTGTGTGTCTTAGAGTAAAGCAGTCTTCTTAGCATATGTCGATCTTAGTCTTTAGCAGAGCTTGGTAATCTTCAGCAGAGAGACATCATGCAGGCATTCTGCAGGCAGGGGAGGAGACAGAGTCAGAGTAAGCGAGTCTGTGATAGAAAGTGCAAGTCCGTGATAGAAAGTGCATGCTCCCCGACTGCCTTCTCCTTCAGCCTAATATAAGGCTGATCTTGTGCCTCTCAGCACCACAGGTGTAAAGACTGCCAATTCACCATTACTCTCACTGGAGAGCGCTCATGCTTGTTAGGAGAGCTAAATCTCTCTCCATGCCCTTTCCACCAAGGTGTGCCATTATTGGGCTATACAGGTATTTCTTTTTTTTTTTTTTAACTTTTTAAAAAAATTTCTTATAGCATAACTGTGTGCATTAATGCAATCATGGGGTACAGTGTGCTATTTTCATATATATTTTGAAATACTCTCATCAAACTGGTCAACATAACCTTCATGTCATTTTCTTAGTTATTGAGTTAAGATATTTATACTCTGCTTTTAGAAAGATTCACTTGTACTCTTGTAAGATAAACCATAGAGATGACCCCACCAATCACCCTCCCTCCCCCCATACACTCCCCTCACCTCCCCTTTCCCAACCCCTTTCCATATTCTAAGGCTATAATTAGGTTATGACATTCCTATGAAAGCTATGAATTAGTTTCAAAATAGGGCTGTGTACATTGAATACCTTTTCTTCCATTCTTGAGATACTTTGCTAAGAAGAACATTTTCTAATTCCATCCATGTAAACATGAAGGAGGTAAAGTCTCCATCTTTCTTTAGGGCTGCATAGTATTCCATGGTGTACATATACCACAGT
>NW_003852577.1:2104034-2154970 GCF_000181295.1 Otolemur garnettii
TATTCACTCCAGTAGGCAACTGCTCCTGGGGTTTACGACTGTCAAAATCACCCAGAAATCTGAGTCCAGCAGCCGGGCCTTGAATGTTTAAATTAGGGTATGAAAGTTCTCTCAATTCCAGCCCCTTACCTTCTGTCCCAGCTAACTTCCTCTGCAAGTCAGAGGCTGCTAGATTTGATGAGGAACTCAGCTCTGGGCAGCAAGCAATTAGAGTTTACACTCAGGTGTCAATTCCAGCCTTTTCCCGCCCACTGCCTTTGTCTCAGCAATAGTCCCCTGAGGGCTGGTGCTAATGGTCTCTTTACTTACAAAAGTTACCAAGTCAATTCTGCCTCTGGCTGCTGTCCGGAACCTGTGGTTGCCCAGAGAGATGGGGCTTGCCTATCTGGAATGGCGTCAGTTACAGCTCAGGATGCCACTGTTGCTGTATGGCTTCCTCTGAGCCAACTTTCTTCTCCTTACTCCTGTGCCACAGTCAACACAGAGCAGCACCAGCCCTTTCTCCCTCCACTTCTCTCAAGGAGTTGCCCAGGAATCTGGACTCCATAGGTAACAAACCTCCAGACCTCGGGGGAGGGAAGAATCTTCAGAGTTCAGTGTTGCAGGTGGGGAATATATACAGTTTTATACAGTTTTACAGTTTTATGCCTGGCAGGAGAATGCTGTGGCATGCCAGGAGGGGTAGGAGGTCCAGTTTTTAGGAGGTCTCTCCCGTGGGACAGAGTGGGAAGATGTTTGAACTCTGCTTGCTTATTTGCATGGAGTAAACTGCGAGCCCTTCTTGTGGGGGAGGGAACTCCTGTCTTCTTGGTGGTGGATTTAGTACATTTTGACTGTATTTTTGGGGTCACAGCTCACCTCAGGAAGGTTGAAGTGCACTCTTCAATTTTCTCTCTTGGCTCCGCTCCAAACCATCAGCTCCTTTGCTAAACTTCTGTCCTTTAAGCCTCCTTCTGGATGGGAGCTTCTGTAAAAAGCTGGCTACAGTCCACCATCTTGGCTCCGCCCCCATACAGGTATTTCTTATAACTCTCACTCCTCCTACCCATAAGCTATATGGGCTGCTATAGTACAAAAGCAGAATTTTGCTCACAGTTAGCCATATGTCATACATTGTTGTTTTCAGTACTTTCCCTCATACATCTTAGTTCCCATACCTTCCCCACCTGGTATTATTTAAAGGTCAGTCCAGGGATAGGTGGCACTTCCTGGTCCATATATCAGAGGTAGTAGTCAAGCAAGAAGTTAGTGAGTGCTTTCCCATCTATCTTGGGAGTGAACCAGACATACTCCATTTTGTTGAGGGCTTGCAGCCCAGAAATTTGGCAGGAGTTAACTGGTATTTTTCTACTTTCCCCTAGGCCCACTGGGCCTACCAACTCCCCCCTCATCTAGGATCGTAAATTAAATCATTAATTTTCATTTGAATGTGGGTTGCTTTTTATCTATTTTAGTGGTTTGGGTACATAGATTACATTTTTTTTTAAGTAATTAAGACAAGTTCCATGAGGAGTTTCCCCAGGCTTCAGCCATGTGTGGACCAGCCAGCTTCCAGTGTGTGGCTGGCACAGGGCATGTTGACCATTTTGCTTTCTACGGGGTAGTGAAGTTCTCTTTAGTCAGCTGTGAGGAATGTAGGTTATTTACAAACATTGCTGCTGATCTGTGGTCTGTGGGTTTGTTCCTTGAATCCCCAAGATCAAGGAACCTACTGAAGACTGAAATTCTGGTATCACAATGACCAGGAAAAAATGTCTAAAAACCAAAAATATACCTTGTCAGGCTGAGGAAAATAGTCATCCATGATCATAACTTGTTTTGTGGCTTTCTTCAGCTTTGACTCTACCAGAAAACTTCTTAGCTTCAGAAACTAAGGGTTAGAATGGATTATCTCTGTGGATTTTTTTCCCTTCTTTTAAAATTTCTTTTTTTTTTAAAATTTTCTCTACACATGTACATTTGTTTATTTGGTTTCCACTTTTTGCCTTCACAAAATTAAACAGGCTTAAAATATAATAACAGTAACAGTGTTTAAGATTAGGACTAGAAACAAAAACCTTGTAAAGAATGATGAAGATAAGTACATTTGGAAGAGAAATCAGTTGATTGCTGCAATGAAATATTGAATGATAATAATAATAATAATAATGCAAGAAAGTAATATTCACATTGTCAGATAAAAGAATGTCTATCGTAGAATGCTTTGACTCTGAGGTCCAGTATGGAATCATCAGTTAACTTCTTTCTTTCCCTAAAGTCTCAAAAAATAGAGAATATTTATTTTTACAAATAAAAATAGAAGATAATTTCAAAAAAAAGTCATGCCAAATCTTATAGACAATAGAAAAAGAAGAAAAGTTGTTTTTTTTTTTGTTTTTTTTTTGTGGAGTGCAGTTTTAAAAAGTTATGTTTTTGCTACCAGAGAAAGTTGGTTTTTTTTTTTTTTTTTTTTATTAAATCATAGCTGTGTACACTAAGGCAATCATAGGGTATAATGTTCTGGTTTTATATACAATTTGAAATATTTTCATCAAACTGGCAAACATAGCCTTCAAGGCATTTTCTTAGTTTTTGTGTTAAGATATTTATATTCTACACCTAGTAAATTTCACATGTACCCTTGTAAGATGCACCGTAGGTGTGGTTCTACCAATTACCCTCCCTCCACCCATCCTCCCCCATCCCCTCACCTCCCTCTCTCCTTTCCCTTATTTCTTGGGCTATAATTTGGTTATAGCTTTCATAAGAAAGGTATAAATTGGTTTCATAGTAGGGCTCAGTACATTGGATACTTTTTCTTCCATTCTTTAGATTCTTTACTAAGAAGAATATGTTCCAGCTCCATCCATATAAACATGTACGTGGTAAAGCCTCCAACTTTTTTAAAGCTGCATAATATTCCATGGTGTACATATACCAAAATTTATTAATCCATCTGTGCGTTGATGGGCACTTGGGCTTCTTCCATGACTTAGCAATTATGAATTGGACTGCAATAAACATTCTAGTACATATATCTTTGTTGTAATGTGATTTTGGTCTTCTGGATATATACCTAGTAGAGGAATTGTACAATTAAATGGTAGGTCTATTTTTAGTTCTCTAAGTGTTCTCCAAACATCTTTCCAAAAGGAATGTATTAGTTTGCATTCCCACCAGCAGTGTAGAAGTGTTCCCTTTTCTCCACATCCACACCAATATCTCTGGTTTGGGGATTTTGTGATGTGGACTAATCTTACTGGAGTTAGATGATATCTCAAAGTAGTTTTGATTTGCATTTCTCTGATGATTAAGGATGATGAGCGTTTTTTCATATGTCTGTAGGATGTGTACCCGCCTTCTTCAGAAAAGTTTCTCTTCAAGTCCTTTGCCCACCCTGAGATAGAATCACTTGTTCTTTTCTTGCTAATACAGTTGAGTTCTCTGTAGATTCTGGTTATTAAACCTTTGTTGGAGACATACCCTGCAAATATCCTCTCCTATTCTGAGAGCTGTCTGCTTGCTTTACTTACTGTGTTCTTGGTTGTGCAGAAGCTTTTTAGTTTGATCAGATCCCAGTAGTGTATTTTTGATGTTGCTTCAATTGCCCAGGGGGTATTCCTCATAAAATATTTGCCCAGGTCGATTTTTTCAAGAGTTTTCCCTGCACTTTATTCTAGTATTTTCATAGTTTCAGGTCTTAAGTTTAAATCCTTTATCCAGTGGGAGTCAATTTTTGTTAATGGTGAAAGGTGTGGGTCCAGTTTCATTCTTCTACAGCACCATTTTTAAATAGGGAATCTTTTCCCCATTGAATGCTTTTAATTAGTTTGTCAAAGGTCAAAGAGTGGTAAGTAGTTGGGTTCATCTCTTTGTTCTCTATTCTGTTCCATACATCTACCTCTTTGTTTTTGTGCCAGTACCGTTCTATTTTGATCACTATCGATTTATAGTATAGTCTGGGGTCCAGTAGCGTGATTCCTTGTGATTTCTTTTTATTTCTGAGTAATGTCTTGGCTATTTGAGGTTTTTTTCTGATTCTGTATAAAATGGAGTATTATTTTTTTGAGATCTTTAAAGTGTAACAGTGGAGCATTAATAGGGATTGCATTAAAATTGTATATTGCTTTGGGAAGTATGGATATTTTAACAATGTTGATTCTTCCCAGCCATGAGCATGGCATGTTTTTCCATTTGTTGACATCTTCAGCTATTTCTTTTCTTAGAGTTTCATAGTTCTCTTTATAAGGGTCTTTCACATCCTTTGTTAGGTGAACTCCCAGATATTTCATCTTCTTTGGCACTACTGTGAATGGAATAGAGTCCTTGACTGTTTTTTCAGCTTGACTATTGTTAGTATATATGAAGGCTACTGATTTATGAATGTTGATTTCATAGCCTGTTCAACATTTCCACTTGATTCTGGCTAAGACTTGGAAGGTGGCATGCTTCCAAATTTGGTCAAGTTCCTTCAGATTTTCATATTTCTGAGAATAAAGTTTCTTGTAATATTCATTCAGGATTTTTTGAATTTCTGAGGAGTCTGTTGTTATTTCATCTTTACCATTTCTGATTGATGAAATTAGAAATTTTACTTTTTTCCTGGTTAGGTTGGCCAAAGGTTTATCTATTTCATTGACCTTTTAAAAAAAACCAACTATTTGATTTATTGATCTGTTGTATAATCCTTTTGTTTTCAATTTCATTGAATTCTACTCTAATTGGTTTCAATTTCATTGAATTCTACTCTAATTTTGGTTATTTCTTTTCTTCTACTGGATTTGGGATTGGAATGTTGTTCCTTTTCCAGAGCTTGAGATGTTCCATTAAGTCATTGACTTCCTCTATTTCTGTTCTCTTGAGGAAGGCTTGCAGTCCTATAAATTTCCCTCTTAGGACTGCCTTAGCGGTATCCCAGAGGTTCTGATAATTTGTGTCTTTATTATTGTTTTATTCCAAAAATTTGCTAATTTCCTTCTTAATCTTGTCTATGACCCTGCTATCATTCAGCATAAGGTTATTTAGCTTCCATGTTTTTGTAGGAACATGCAGATTCCTGTTGATGCTGAGTTCAACTTTTATTTCATGATGGTCCAAGAAGATGCAAGGAATAATTTCTATTCTTTTAAATTTACTGAGGTCAGACTTATGACCTAAGATATGATCAGTTTTGGAGTCTGTTCCGTGGGATGATGAGAAGAAAGTGTATTCAGTTTTGTTAGGATGAAATGTTCTGTAGATGTCTATTAAATGCAAATGTTGAATGATTAAGTTTAAATCTAAAATTTCTTTGCTTAGCTTCTTATTGAAGGATCTATCCAGCACTGCCAAAGGAGTGTTAAAATCCCGGACTATTATGGAGCTGGAGGAAATCAAGTTGCTCATGTCTGTTAGAGGCTCTCTTATAAATTGAAGTGCATTCTGGTTGGGTGCATAAATATTAATAATTGAAATCTCATCATGTTGAGTGTTACCCTTAACAAATATTAAGTGACCATGCTTATCTTTCCTTACTTTGTGGGGGGGGGGGTGTTAAAGCCTATTGTATGTGTGAATAAAGTTGCAACACCTGCTTTTTTCTGATTTCCATTTGCCAGAAATATAGATGACCATCCTTTCACCTTAAGTCTACATTTATCTTTTAAGGTAAGATGAGATGCTTGTATGCAACATATATCTGCCTTGAGTTTTTGTATCCAGTCAGGCAACCTGTGCCTCTTGAGAGGACAATTTAAGCCATTCACATTAATTGAGAATATTGATAAACCTGGTAGAATTTTGGGTATTGAGTTTTTTGAAAGTCCAGTGGACATTTTAATCCTTTTGCCACTGTGGAAGTTGGAATTTGATCAAAAGTTTCCGAGGGAGTTTATTTTTGTGGTGTAGGATTGTGCTGGTCATTATGGAGGATAGGTCTGAAGATATCCTGGAGCACTGGTTTAGTTATGGCAAATTTCTTCAACAGTGAATGTCATTAAAGTTTTTAATTTCTCCATCATAAATGAAACTCAGTTTAGCTGGATACACGATCCTGGGTTGAAAGATGTTTTGTTTTAGGAGATTAAAAGTTGATGACCAACCTCTTCTAGCCTGAAAGGTTTCAGCAGAGAGATCTATGTCATTCTAATATTCTTCCCCTTGTAGGTTATGGTTTTCTTACGTCTGGCTACTTTCAGAATTTTCTCCTTTATATTAAGTTTAGTGAAGTTAATTATGATGTGCCTGGGGGTTGTCTTATTTGAGTTGAGTCATGCTGGGTTTCTGAAACTGTCTGCTATCTGAATTTCAGAATCTCCTGGCATGTCTAGAACATTGTCCTCCATAATCTCATATGAAGAGCCTCTGTGCCTTGCGAAGCAACTTCATCGCCTTCAGGGATTCCTATAAGGCAAATATTAGTTTCTTTGAATTATTCCAGAGCTCTCTGAGAGTATGGTCCATTTTTGCTCTCCATTTCTCTTTCTTTTTGAGAGTTTGGGAGCATTCAAAAGCTTTGTCTTCAATGTCAGAAATCCTTTCTTCTGCTTGTTCCATTCTGTTACTGAGGGATTCTACTGTATTTCTCAGATCTTTGAGAGCTGCAAATTCTTGTCTCAATGTGTCAAAATCTTTGGCAATTTTGTCTTTGCATTCTTTGAATTCTTGAGACAATTTTTAAACTGCTCCTTGAATTTCTAATTCCAACTTTACCTCCATTCTGTTAATCTTATTTGCAATCCAAATTCTGAATTCAATTTCTGACATCTCAGCCATTTGTTTATGAATAGGACCTTCCATTGTGTCTGCCATATCATTCCTTGGGGGAGTTGATCTACTCTGGTTATTCATGTCTGGAGTTTTTCTGCTAATTCTGCCCCATGATTATTTTACACCATTTGACTAGATGAGCAGATCAGGTGAAGCTGGGTTGAGGGGCTCCTGAAGTACTGATTAACCAGCCCTTTGCCCAAGAGCTGGAACTGGTGTCTGTACCTTTTCCCCTAGAGATTTGCAAAGGACCCATACAGTGCTATGGCCTGAGACACTGGGGACTTACTTGGTGTGGCAGGGCTAAGTGGCTCTGTCTTATTTGCAGCTGATGTTTCTCCTACCCTAGTGAATCAGTTACTTTGGGTTTAAGTCTCAGCTGTGGAGAAATGCCAGCAATTTAGCCACCCTGCCCACCATGGGCAACAACTGGAAAAGGAAAATCAAACCTTCCCACAACCTCACACCCAGGGTACCACTTTGGATAGTCCTTGGGTTATTGGTCCAGTCTGAGAGATTCAAATCAATTGTCCCAGTCAGCATCTGGTCTCAGTGGAAGAGTTAAAAAGGTCTCCAGCAACTAGATAGCAGGAGTCTACTGAAAGCTAGAGTATGACTCATTCTGGTGCTCCATGGAGTCAGAAGAAGCCCCCCAGTAAATGGATTAGTCTGGAAAGGTTGATGCCTCTTTCCCCCGCTTGCATCTCTATCATACCCAGTCACTGGCAACCCCACAGGGTTGTGACCCAGTTCCGTCCAATGAGCAGATGCTCCAGGGATTTGCACCTGCCTGAGTCACAGGGAGATCTATGTCTCCTCAGCCAGGCCTCCACACTCTGCCACCATCCAACAGGCAGAACTGAAGCCTGACATCCTTGGGTGGTTAATGGAAGCTGGGGTGGTTCATTCAGTTCTAGCCCCACCCCTGATTGATGTTGCTGACCCTTATATTTTCATAGAATTTGTGATTCTGTCCTGGCTATATCACCCTGTGGACCAGGTGCAGTTTGAGTTCACAGAACTCAGCCCCTGTCTGCGCTGTTGCCTGAAGCTGGTGTGTCTGTCTTTGCTGGAGTCTGTGTTGGGGCAGGTGTGGATAGAGCTCATACTCAGCTCTGAGTTCCAGCCTCTGGCCACCTGCCTTTGTCTCAGCTATAATCCTCTGAGGGCTGGGTGCTTCTTAGGCTCACTAAAGCATTCCTGGCTCAGTCACACCCTGGGAGTATGACATCTCTGTGCACTCATCTTCTATTCCCTGTCCCTGCTGAACCCCACCCAGGCTGGTACTGCCTCAGGTATACCCTTTACTCACAGGGCCTGTGTTACCATCCCAAATCTGTTCTGACAGTGTCTGCCACCAGAGAAGGTGCCTGGCTTTCTCTGGTTGCCCAGAGAGACAGGGAGTGTCTCTCCAAAATATCCCCAGTGGCATGAGCCCTATTGTTGCTGCTACTGCCACTGCTGCTCTGTGTTGAAGGGCACCACCTCTCCCTCTCCTGTATGGTTCCTTCAGTCCACTGTCTTCTCCTTACCCCCTGCCACAGAATCAGCACAGACCTGCAACAGCCCACGCCCTGTCCACACCTCTCAAGAAAATGCCCAAGAATCTGGACTCCATGGGGGACAGGCTTCCAGACCTTGGGGTGAGAGTGGAGGGGAGTGCTGGGAGTTCAGAATTGTAGGTAGAGAATATATACAGTTTTATACAGTTTTATGCCTGGTAGGAGAGTGCCATGGCACCCAAGTAAAGGAAGGAGGTCTGGTTTTTAGAGGGTCTCTCCCATGGAATAAAATGGGAGGATGTTTGAACTCTGTTCGCTTGTTTGTAGAAAGTATACTGAGAGCTGTTCTTTTGGGGCAGGGGACTCCCATCTGCTTGGCAATGGATTTTGTACCTATTGTTTGTATCCTTGGGGTTGCAGCTTACCTCAGCAGGGTTGATGTGCATTCTTCAACGTCTCTTGGCTCAGCTCCAAACCATCAGCTTACTTGCTAAACTTCTGTCTTTTAACTCTCCTTCTGGAGAGATGGGACCCTCTGTGGAAAGCTAGCTCCATTTGGCCATCTTGCCTTCACCCCTCAAAAGAAAGGTTTTAAAAACAATTATATTTTTAAATGCATAATCTTTTCTTTTGTGTGTAAATTTATGAGGACTAAGTTTTTTTTTTTTTTTTTTGAAACAGAGTCTGAAGCTTTTCTATAGAGAAAAAGCCCTCAGTAAGTAACTTCTTAAGGCTCTTAAAGTCTTCTGCATCAGAGACATTGGTAATACTACAGTCAGAATCCATTTCCCTTTGCTTTTGATCAGACGAGTCCTTGCCTGGGGGGCAATGTGTAGATCAGCCCAACCCATCAGGACTTTTTAATGGTATATCATATATAGGTTGTTTAGCACATGCACTCTCCTTGGTAGTCAGAGGGCAGGATGGCAAATCATCAAGAGTACTCTGTATTATAATAGACTGCAGTGGTTCTAAGGCATCTATAACCAGATAATATGCTTTCCAAACCTTTCTACTAATAAATTCTCCTTCTCTCTCTCTTTCTCTCCTCTCCCTCTCTCTCTCTTTTTTATAGTTTTTGGCCAGGGCTGGGTTTGAATCTGCCATGTCTGGCATATGGGGCTGGTGCCCTACCCCTTTGAGCCACAGGTGCTGCCCAGTGTGCTCATCTAAGATCTGTTCCAACCTTCCTTGTTCCTCCAAGGAATGTTTATTACCCATTTTCCCTTTATTTATGCCACAGAGTCTTTTGTACTCAGTGCAACCATTACCTCCTTGGTTTCAATCATCCACCAATCTGCCTAGAATGTCGAAGTCCAGGTGTCTCCCTGAAGAAGCTGGCCAGGCTATCCTCACAAAGAACACCCTGTTTGCTGTGCCAGAATGTTGCCGTTAATGTCTTATGAAGAAGCAATGTTGCAGAGACTAAGACCCGCAATTGAAATTGTATGCAAATAAAGGGGTCACCACTTTCTCATGGTGTGTGGCAAGCGTCTTTATTTTCTCCTGGCTTAAATAGCGCACTGTACATCAATGACTTCATTAATAGCTCTGCACATGGGCACTGTACATCAATCACTTCATTAATATTCATTACAATCCATAATCCATCTCATGACTAAACATCCTGTGATTATCTAGGGATTAGGTACAGATTAATTGATACTACTTTATCTAACATAATCCTCCTAACATAGTCTCTTAACATAATCCTCCTAACATAATCCTTTTAACATAATTCTTTTAACATAATCTTCCTAACATTCATGACTTAGTGGAGAACATGTTGTTTACCATTACTTTTTTTTCTTATCTGATGAAGCCTGAGGCTCTGGGGGAGAAAGATAGATTGAATACCTGCCCTACTGGCCTCACCATCTGGAGGCAGTTACTTCAATCTTTAGGCTAGGCATAGTCAAGAAATTTCTAAGACATACAGAAACTTGTTTGAAAATCTCTGCTCCCATGTGGGCTTTAAGTCAGGGGGGTTTATGCCCACAACCAACCTGGCCATATGGGATTCTGCCTCAGTTTCTCACAAGTATGCCTGCACAAAGTCTTTTCACTGCTCTCTCTCAAACAGCTTTTTTGCCAGAAGCATATAGGCCTTTCACCTATATTTACCTTCCCAAGACCAGCTCCAAAATGAGAAATTAGATAGGAACTTGGTGCATTTTGCTGACTGATCATGAATGCTGCAGATCAAAATCCGCACTTACTTTATCAACAAATCCTAGAGTTACAGATAATGAAAAAGATCTATGAAGATGGCTCAGAAGCAGTTGTCTTCTGTTGGCTTTTAAGAGGGCACTGAGTTTGATGAGTCCTGAGCTCCAATGATATAGTGCAGATGCAGATGCAAATGTGAGTCTCAATACAGCTGTGTCCATTCAGCTAAAGAAAGAGGGAGAGGGTGCACTTAGGAGTACCTCTCATCATAAGGACCATGATATTCCCAGAATTTCTTCTTCAGTAAGTCCTTGGTCTCAGGGATTCAAAGAATCAACCCATAGACCACAGATCAGTGCTAAGACAGCATTTATTTTACACAACAGAATACAGAGAAAGTACCAGAGCTTCTGGCAGAGGGAAAAAGCCAAGTTGGAAAAAATATCCCCCTGGGTCCTTTGTCTAGGGATATATATATAGCCCAACAAATGAATGGATACAATCCCTTCTGCTGGAGGCAAATTGTTAGTGCATTCCCAGGCCTAGGAAACTTACACGAAATTGACCAGGCCTAGGAAATGGGGAGTTCCCTGTTCAGTGACAAGTGCAAGGGGGGAGGGAGACAGAGGGCAGGGCAGAGACACCAGGGAGCTCCCTGAGCTGGCAACCTGCAGGTGTTCCCCCAGCAGTTGTCCTGCCCCTCTGGCCACTGAAGCCTCCTGCAGCACCGCCCCCCAACCAGCTGGCTCCCCTGCTGGCTTATGCCACACACCTCCAGGGCAGAGAGGGCAGGTCCTCCCTTCAGCTTGGGCCATGCTGGCTGGGGCACCACCTGGATTGTGTCAATGGGATCCTGAAAGTGTTCACAATAAAGAGAATTTCTGTCAAGGAAGTGTTCTCTATTCTACTGTATTTTCCTGTGTATAATGTATACTCCCCCCCTCCAATTTTTGAAGAGAAACTAAGGATATACATTATACCTGGGTAGTACTAATTCCATATCTATATAAATGTTTTTAATTCTTTTATTTGTGCTTATGCATTAAAAGTGCAATAATGATATCCATATGCAAAATAATACCCTGGTTTATATAGTAATCGGTTTTGTTGAATTTATGATGAACTTGCAATGAAAGCATTTTCAGCCAATGAAAGGTGATGTATTTTCCCTTTGTACACTTAAGGTAGGAGCTAGCAATCTGGCTGATATTTTTACAAAATTTATTGGAAAATCCCTCTTACCTTGTATCAGTTCTTGTGTTTTGTAATTATTTGTCACATAAAATTTTTTGTACTATTATGTTAAAAATAAATGCTAAAATTTACTTATGGTACAACAAACAAGCATCTAAATATAAGCAAATAAAAATTCAAATTAAAGAATAAAAATGAGATTTTTTTTCCTGAAAATTTGGGCCCAAAATGTGGATGCACATTCTACATGGGAGAACATTGCACACAGCAAATAAGGTACTTTGGTGTGTTTTACTTGGGAAAAGTTTCAACTCTTTTATATTTTTTCTCTTAGGGATATCCATGATAGTTTTTTTTTTTCTTTTTTTAACCTCTGGTTTTTAGGTTAGGGGCTAAATCAATGTAATATTGAACAAAAAACCCATATCATCACAGGAGTTGGGAGAGGGATGTTTTGGGGAACAAGTTTAATGTGTGTTTCCAATGCACCTTCCTATTGGCAATGTTGCTGACTGAAATACAAGGAGAATCTTTTAGTTAAGTTGAAATTTTATTTTCAACTTGTATATTTGGAGTATATCTGCTGAGGCAATTGCTGGTAAGGGGCTGATTAGTGTAGATACTATTATAAGTGGACTTAATGATGATTTTGGAGTGGGGTTTGAACTTACTGACAGGCCACTCCATTATTTTTTAGTTCATTCATTAACTGAGAACAAGGAACATTTAGGAACTCTGATATTTGAGTGTTGAGTTTTATGGAGACCAGCTAAGAAGACAGCCATAGCTTCTCAGTTAAATGAGACGCTAAAACCCCATGATGTATTTTGGAATTGAGATTTTATTCACCCTGAGAGATAAATGAAGGTACTTTTCCCTTAAAATAAATGGAACAATTCAGTTAAGAAGCCCCAAATGAACTTTTGAATGGCTAATCTTCCACTGATTTCAGAAAATTTCATTTAACTTCCAAGTTTATAAAAGGTTCAGTGAGTCCATCTTTGCTTTTACAAGTCACAGGAAACTTTGTCTCACTTATGCCATCTGAGAAAGACTTATCTGTATACAGTTCTTATCTGAATCTTATGATTTGGGTTTACACTTGCACACTTGACTTGCAGTTCATTCATCTATTTATCTACCATTCCTTTTTTATAGCTGAGTAATATTTCATTGTATGTATAGGCCACATTTTGTTTATTTGGTCTTTTTTTTTTTTTATTGAGACAGAGTCTCACTTTATCACCCTTGATAGAGTGCCATAATGTCATAGCTCACAGCAACCTCACAATCTTGGGCTCAGGTGATTCTCTTCCCTCATCCTCCCTAGTGGCTGGCACTACAGGCACCTGCCACAATTCCTGGCTATTTTTGTTTGTTTGTTCATTTAGCAGGCCCCAGCAGGGTTTGTACCCACTAGCTCCAGAGCATGTGGCTGGCACCTCAACCACTGAGCTACAGGCACTCAGCCTGTTTATTTGGTCTTGAAACGGTGGATATCTGTGTTGTTTCCACCTTTTGTCTATTCTGAATAGTGCTGCTATGAACATTTTATACAACTGTTTGATTACTTGTTTTCAGTTCTTTTGGATATAGATCTAGGGGTATAATTGCTGGGTCATACTTATCATACACTTAACTTATTGAGGAGCTATCAAACTTTATCACAGTGATGAACCATTCAGCATTCATACCTGCAGTGTATCAGGGTTCTAATTTCTCCATAGTCTTGTCAACTTGTATTATTTTCTGTTATATTGTTTTATCCTTTTCAGTGGGTGTGCAGTGGTGTCCCATAATCATCTTAGTTTGCATTTCCTTAAGGACTAGAGATGTTGGGCATTGTTTTATATACTTTTGGGGGATGCATATATCGTCTTCTTCTTCTATTCAATCCTTTATCCATTTTAAAAAATTGGGTTTTAAATTGAGTTGCCTGTTGTTGAATTTTGAGAGTTGTATGGAAAGTAGACAACTTTTTACTTGTGGCTGGTTTTCAACAAAGCCAAAGCTGAGCCTAGCAGAGTGATCTTGTGTCCTATCTAAACAGTTCCGGTCCCAGGGAGCTCTCAGGTGGATTGTCTGTGCAGGCAGCCCCAGTCCTATGAGTCCTAAACCATTAGATGACACTTCTCTTTCTTTCTTCCTCTGATTCTTGGCTGGTTATTACCAAGACTTGGCTGCCACCCATGTTGTCAGGAAATTCACAAATGTACTTTGTAGGGCTGACTGCCCAGTTCATATATATCTACTTTATAATTTTGATTTAATGATTAATATTCAGATATGGGTTGTAAGTTCTACATTTTACAGATGTTAGCATACTTTGAGAAAAGCTGTTTCTGAGTGTTTTTCTGTCCTGTGTATTGAGAAGTAAAACTTAATTCATTTGAACCTATATACTAAGTAACTCACAATGGTTCTTGGCAGTGTTTTTCTTACTGTTCAACACCCTGCTCAGACATTACCTACTCTGATTCCCTGAGATGAGCCTTTAGATTATTTGGGGAGCTTGTCCATACCTAGGGGAGTGTGTATGTGTGTGAGTGTGTACTCTGGTACACACATAGAAACTGTGAGATAATGTGTGTTGTTTTAAATTGCTAAATTCACAGCAATTTGTTCCATGGTCATCTGTAACTGTCACATTAACATGTGCAAGCCACACTGCTCCCCAGTAATAGAGCAGTGACAGAAGAACAGAGGGAACTAACACAGTGACTGAAGATTGTCAGCCACAGGAATTGAAAGTTAAAGAATTTTCTGATTAGCACTCTAATAACTGGGAAATTCAATTAAGTAGAGCCTCTCCTCCAAGACTTTAAGATTAGTCAATTTAGGTGTTTTAGGATTTGAAATTATGTTTCTATAAAAAATGGAGCAGAAACTGCGGCTATCCATTACCCTCCAGAACTGGGGGAGAAAAGTTCTACATCATTTTGATGCAAAGACCTGATTCAGAACAACTTAATCTTTCCATTTTGGAAATGTGATAGACATTAAGAGGTGCAGTGGCATTTTCATAGCTCAATGCAACCTTGAAGCCCTGGGCTCAAGTGATCCTCCTGCCTCAGCCTTCCCAGTTGCTGAGACTACAGGTGTGTGTCATCACACCTAGATGATTTTTTTATTTTTATTTTTATAGAGATAGGGTTTCATGATGTTTCACCGGCTGGTCTTGGGCTCCTGGTCTCAAGCAATCCTCCTACCTTGGCCTTTCAAAGTGCTGGGATTACTGGCATGAGCCACTAGGCTTGGCCAGGATTTTTTTTCCACGTGAGAAATCAGTCACCTGACTTTGTACCCTTGCTGTAAGTCTACCCATTGGACCACATAGGCTGAAAAATGACATTTCTGGACTAAGACTTACTCCCTTTATTTCTATATTTATAAATAATTTTATTTTTCACAAATTTTGCATAGGGAGTATTAATAAGGGCCTTACTTATCAAATGATGAACTGAATCTCCCTGATCAATGTAGGAGACTCTCACATTTAAAAAATAAGTGGCCCAATGACTTACTCCTTTTAAAGACAGAGACTGGCTCAGTGGTGGCGGTGATCTACCCAGAAAACAGCCACCATCATTACTACCAAAGTAATATTAGCAGCTTAAAATCACAGATCCCTTACAGGTCTGTGGGTTATCTGGCACTCTTTATGTCACTATTCTGTAATACTGACTTCCATGCATTTATTGGAAGTCAGGAAAACTTAAGTTTCTATTAATAAAATAATACACCATTTTTAAATTTAGACTTTGGGTCAGATTCTTCCACTCAAAACAGTAGGAAAGGAGAAAGAGTCATGTCTATTCACTCACACCCTGGGGCCAATTCATAATCAAAAGCCTGAAGATTTTGGTCAAATTATTCTCTTTTTCTTTTTCTTTCTTTCTTTTTTTTTTTTTACAGACAGAGTCTCACTTTGTCATCCTTGGTAGAGTGTTGTAGTGTCACAGCTTACAGCAACCTCCAGCTCTTGGGCTTAGGTGATTCTCTTGCCTCAGCCTCCCAGGTAGCTGGGACTGACTACAGGTGCCCACCACAACGCCCAGATATTTTTTGTTGCAATTTGGCCAGGGCCAGGTTCAAACCCTCCACCCACTGTATATGGGGCCGGTGCCCTACCCACTGAAGCACAGGCACCGCCCTATTCTCTTTTTCTCTATTCCATTTCCTCACTTCACTTTTCCCTTTTAGCTTCTTGGGAAACAAAGAGATAAACCCATGGATCATTAAATAAGTTGCATTACCAAGAAAAAACTCTGTACTGTTTGTAAGTGTCATGGGCATGGGGAGGATTTGTCTGCAAATCCTCAGCAGACAAGAGGAGATGCTGGTGAGAAGGATTTTCCAAGCGTTCACATATATGTGTTGTTTCTAGAAGGAGTGATGGGTTTGCATTTTGCCAATGCTGAGTGTGTATGAACCTGAGATACCTGACTCCACACTGCTAGTCTAGTCCAGCACTAGATTTCTTGCTCCTTGTCTGAAGTTTGGGCTCCTTACCCTTTTTAGTTTCTGCCAAGCACTCTGAAGAAATCTTCTCCTCCTTTCCTCCCTACCACTTTGTGAGGCACATACTGTTGCTGGCCCTGTTTCCCTAATGCAGACATCAAAGCTCAGAGAGGTGAAAAGGATTGTCCAAGTGCACACACCCAGTCAATAGCCAAGCTGGAATTTGAACCCAGGACAGACCTCCTCAGAGCTTGTGTTTTATTCATGACACTGCATATTTTACACTAGGATCCAGCTTTTCTGAGGGATAAAGTTAGTGTGTGTTGAGGGGCTGCCACATCAAGGGCAAGCCCCAGTGTAGCAGACATGAAACTAGCAGTGAGCTGCTCCCACTGGCAGAAGTGGGACAGAATACACGGGCAGGAGCATGTTTGCCTGGGCCTCTGCCACCAGTGACAGACTTGCTGTGAGGCTGAAGAACCAAGGCTTCTGCGCATCTCAGATCTGGCCAGTAAGCATTTGTTTTATACATTCAATTCATTCATTTATTCAGTAAGTATTTATTGAGAGCCAGCGTGTTCTATGGATGGTCCTACTGACTTCAGCTCCCTCTTTCTTCCCTCCCTGTCAGGGGATGTTTCTAACTTAACCTGAAAATAGCCCTTCATCACCACCATCTGGCTGCTTCCTCCTCCTCCTTTAACTTCTAGTGCAAGTCTCAGCTGACTTTACCAGCTTACGTTAGATCTCCCTCTAGTGTATACTCTTCACGTTGTTATTATTATTATTATTTTTGAGACTGTCTCACAATGTCACCCTGAGTAGAGTGCCATGGCCTCGACCTAGCTCACAGCAACTTCAAACTTCTGGGTTCAAGTGATCCTCCTGCTTTAGCCCCCTTAGTGCCTGGACTACAGACTCCCACCACAATGCCTGCCTAGATTTTCTGTTTTTAGTAAAGAGACAGAGTCTGACTATTGTTCAAGCAGATCTTGAACTCCTGACCGCAAATGATCCTCCTGCCTTGGCCTCCCAGAGTTCTGGAATTACAGGTTTGAGCTACCGGGCCCAGCTTCCAGTTGTCATTGTTTATCCATCTCCGTCACTGGATTGTATTTGCCTCCAGAAATGACTTGCCTTTTGCCTCCCCATGCCCAGTACTCACAGCACAGGGGCTAGCATAGAGTCATTTCTCAGTAAATACTTCAATAAACTGATATAAAGAGGAGAGAACAGTCTCTCCTTGAGATTGGGAAGAGGGACTTGCCCCTTCCCACTATGTGTAAAGTGATGTGGTTTACATGGGTGGGATCTTTCAGCACTTGAGTAGAGTTAGAAACAAAGTTTGGGTCCTTTTCAGGTGGAACTGTAACTCTACTGGTTTGATATTTGCAGTGGTTTAGACTAAAGTCAGGCTTGTCTTATACCCAAGATCTGTCACTAACTACTTGTGGCTTCAGGCAAATTATTTGAGATCTTTATGACTGTTTCTTACTTATAAAAGCATACTGTATTAGGGCAGATGTGAAATTTTTAGCATTAATTCATAATTAAAATAAAATGAATTTTATCTCTCCTACAAATAGTTCTCCTCTAATCTTAATTTTTGAAAAAGGGAAGATGTATACTCAGAGATCCTTTGCTTCTTTTAAGCAGGATGATAATAATTAATCAGGACTATGTCACTTCCCAGAGTTCATGAATTGATTACAGAGAAGTGAGTTTTTGCTCCTTGTTTTCCCCAGCCCTGGAGACTTGGTGCTAGGCTCATGCTGTCTGGCTGAAATGTGAGTATGTGTAAGCAATTTGCCTAAGTCTGAAAAAAAGACATGTAATGCCACACTAAAAAGCCTGGTATGGAGTATATGCTCCTGAGGGTGAACCAGTCCAGTCTGAAAGGTGGGTGAGAAGCAGCTCCACAGGCAGGGATGGAGCTCCCTGCCTCCCTGTCTCCCTCTCCCCTGGGCCCACTTGACCCTGGGCTTATCCCCAACCATCACTTAAACACTGTTTTATATTCAGACTGTTTGATATTTGATTTGTGCTGCTTTCCACACTCCATTAGGGTGGGCCTTGGGGCACTTTAATCAGTTAAATCTGTCACCATTCATACAAGTCAATACTCTTTCTACACTTATAAAGCACAGACACATGACAATTATATAGAGGAGCCATAACCAACCTTTATTTTAAGTTATGTGGTAGACACACAGGGTTTTAGGAAGAAAACGGGGAGGGAAGTGACCTTAGGTGGCAGTAAAAGAAGAGGAGGGCTGGGGAGCCAGCTTCTTCCACACTCAGGGTACATAGAGGGGGCCACTGCAGCAGACTCCAGAAGGGCCACGTGTGACCTCTATCTCTTTGGCTGTGCATTTATGCTGGGTACTGAGGGGCAGCTAGCAGTGGAGCAGTTCCTGCTGCAGGTGGGCACAAAGTATGGGAAGGCCATGAGGCGCTACAGTCTCAAGTGGCCGGAGCCTCACACTCCCTCAGCCCCCTGTGTGCTGTTGATGCACCAGAGTGCCACTTCCTCCTCCAAGCCCAAGTCTACTGCTGTGATGCATAAACTCAGCTGTGGACAGTGGTGGCAGCTTCAGAGGAAGCCAGCATCTCAGGGGCTAGTAACTGTCAGATATAGGTGAGCAACTCCTCCAGGTGAGTTTCTGCCCTGTTGTTGCATCCACTGCCTTTGTACTCCAGGCCTTCCTCTGGGAAACCTCTGGAGCCAAAGTGGGAGATCCAGGGCCCTTCTTGCTCACTTTCTCTGGGGAGCTGAAGGGAAGCTGGGAGTGGGATGCAGCTGGCCCCTCCTCCTCTGCAGCTCTGTAGTGGCAGGAAACCTTGAGTAGAGCAGTATAAACTCCCAATGCCATTTCATGTGTCACAGGAGCTTGTATAGGAGGTCTGGATTTCTCCTTGGCTTTGATGTCTGACCTCTTGGCATAGAGGTTTCTCTACAGAGGCCCATACATGGGAACGAAAGACGTGAGGCCTCCACTAACCCTCAAGGGCCTAAATGCAGACTCTGCACCTCCAGTGCCATCTGGGTCCCTTCCTGATCATCCACATTCTTTGTGACTATGTCCTCCTCCTACTCAGCCATCCCTTTCCTGCTCCCAGGAACGTATGCTGTGTGTGTTCTATCTATGCGCTTTGACTTCCCCCCCCCACATACACTGGTATACTTTTTGCTTTCACAAGTCATGGTTCAAAACCAGTTCATCATGGAATCACAAAACCTGCATCCCTGCTGGAGTCTCTGCCCAGTGTCCTTCGCTTCCTCCTTCCTGTCCCTCTGAAGCCTGTGTTCTAAGAAGGCATCTGGATTGTCCCTGGGGGTATCATCAATTCCTGGGAGACTGCCAGATCTTCAGGACCAGGCTGCCCCGTGAAGTAATCCTCTCTGCTTCTGCCCAGCCCTTTCCACTCTTTCTCCACCAGCTAAAGGACTACAGAGGACAAAGGGGACAGTATGGGACAGAGAGGGTGGAAAGAGCTGGAGAGCCTTGATCATCACTCTTTGGACTGCCTTAAGGGCCTCCCAGATTCTTTCTGCTATTTTGATGTTCACAGATTGAAACTGAATTTTCTGAGCTAGAATTTCCTCCTTTTGTTCAAAGTGGCCAAGAAAATGGCTGGGAGATGGGAGCTCTATACCACCTTGTCAGGCAATCCCATAGGCTCTCAGCCTGGGAGTTTCCCAGAGTGTCCAGAGCTGGCCTTCCTGCTTTCCACTTCCTGCTTCATGAGAAGGAGACCCAGACCCCCTACAGAAAATGAATAGTGTCTTCCTCTGGGGTCGGGGGGTGCTAACTGCTTGGGGTCGGGGGTGGAAGGCTTGGACTGAGCCTGAGGAGTTCTGGGTCCTGAGATTGACCAAGATTTTCATTTTCTAAGAGCAAAGGCAAATAAAACCTTTATTTATTATTTTGTTCCTCTAGTATACAAGCAATCCATGGTCATGGAAGAAAGTATAGAAATTACAAATGTACAAAGTGAACAGAATAAAAAACATGCCCTAAAAATTAATCCCATAACCAGGGGGTCCTCACCATTTGCATTTGGGTTATTTCTAGGTGAGCCCCCACTCCATTATCCCATAGGAAAGAGGGAATGAACTCTTAAGGTTTTGTTCATAGGGTGGGTATTTCTCTCAACAACTTGATTTTGAGGTGCAAAGGACAATTTAGGGAGAACACATGGGCCTTAAAGAGTCTCCATTAATATGAGTATTGAGACCTAAAGAGGAAAATACATGGTAAAGAAATTAAACTCATATGGCAGTGCCTATGGTTCAGTGGGTAGGGCGCTGGCCCCATATACCAAGGGGGGTGGGCTCAAACTCGGCCCCAGCCAAACTGCAACAAAAAGATAGCCGAGTGTTCTGGTGGGCACCTGTAGTCCCAGCTACTCAGGAAGGTGAGGCAAGAAAATCGCCTAAGCCCAGGAGTTGGAGGTTGCTCCAACTACAGGATGAAAGAGCTCCCATCTCAAATGCGGTGAGCTGTGTGACGCCACAGCATTCCTCGGAGGGTGATAAAGTGAGACTCTGTCTCTACAAAAAAAAAAAAAGAAGAAGAAGAAGAAGAAGAAAGAAAGAAATTAAACTCATATTTAGCAAGTATTCCCTAGAAGATGACCTTATACTTGTACGCATGGATGGTGTGTAGTACACAAGTATTTCTACAGTTCCTTAAAAGAGGAATCACATGTTTATTATATTGTGGAGGTCTCAAATACAGGATTAATTTTAAAATGCCCTAATGCCACATGAATGTTTTGCTTTGGTTTGTCAAGGGCTTCCTGATTCAAAAAGGTTCATTTCTTCCTCCACTTAGAAGGAAGAGAAGCTGAGCTCTGTAAAACTGGCTTTGACTCACTTTCATCCTGTGTAGGTCATAGAGCTTATAGGAGTGTGGTGGGAGGGGGAGGAGCAGGTGTTGGAAGTCCCCGTTGGCCCCCAGGGGAGCCATATTTGTGGCATGGCCCAGAAGACCTGGGGTAGACCCCTGACTGACACTGGGCCCACTCTGGCCTCTCTCCAGACTGGAGCTTGGGGTCTATGTTTGCTGGTCTGTGTGTGCAGGCAAGGTGTTCTAAGTGTGTGTGTACTTGGGAGTGCAATTGTGTGAGACAGGGCAACAGGTAGGGAGAGAAGCAGAGATGGGAGAGCAGTTCATGGAGAGAGGGAGAGACAGAGAGGGAGGGAGACAGAAGGATGGAGTCAGGGACAGAGCTGGGAAGGGGTGGAGAGAGAGGATGGAAGAAAGGAGAGAGAAAAGCAGATACATACAGAGAGAAATACACACAGAGGGAGATGCACACACATGTGCCCGCATGTGCATACATGCAGACTGGGGCAGGAGGAAGGGGAAGAAGAGAGGGGGAAAGATGCTGTCCTGGTTCCTGACTTCTCCCAGTACCTCCTGGGCTGGTTTCTCTTCCTATTCTTACTCTTCTGGCCACACCTGAAATATCATGATCCATCCTTCCTCCACACATTAGTTCCAGTTGGTCTGTTCCTGCCTGGGAGAACCCACTGTGGCAAAGACATGGGAGGGATGGGGTCTGTGGCTGGATCCTTCATTAAGCTCAGGGCCTAGCCCACACCTGGCACTGCAAGGATGCAGGGAGCCACTTGCAACTGTTGCTTTCAGGGCCCAAAAGAAGCTGCCCAGGGGGTGGGAGATTAGGGCATTTACAACATGTCCAGGGGATACAATTTTCCCCAGTCCTGACTTGCTTGTGCAAACAGTTTCCCAGGCTAGTAGTGAATTGTTTCATTTATTTTCTTTGTAGTTTTGAGAGAGGGAGGCAGGTGATTTGTGAAGGAATGAACTCAGAAAGACTTAGGTTTACATTCTGGCCTGTCTACTTGCTGTGTGACCCTGGTCAAGTCACTTCACCTCTCTGAGCCTCCATTTCCAACAGTGGGACTAATGATAGTGGTCTCATAAGGTTGTGGTAATGATTGTCAACAAGTGGCTGGTATTAGAAATAGTAGGTACTCAATAAATGTCACTTTCCTGATTCTCAATCCCATGGAATCACTGTATTAATAGTAAAATTTATACAGGGTTTTAAAAAATTATTCTCCACTGAGAATATTTGCTTATCTGTATTTTAGTAAAGCCACAGAAACAAACTCACATCTGATATGAATTTTTCACCATTTTTATGTGCTTAAAACTACTGTCAATGATAAATATAGCCAAGGAATTTCTGTCAACGTGTAAAAGCTCTTCTCACAAAGCACAGGCTTTTTTGTTTCTCTCTAGATGAGGATGATGCAAGTGGTCTTAATGGCCTCCATTTCCTCAGTGCTCACTGTGGGCCTGTTCCTGCATTTTATGCTTTATACGACTTCTCCTATTTACCCCTCACAGCTTTATGAGGTGAAGGTCCCACCGGATTTCTGCTGCAGACAAGGACAGGGGAGAAAGTTGGTTTCTTCTGAATTATTTTGGCAGGAGGAGGGAGGAGGGCTAGGGGCAGGGTATATGGGAAGGGTGAGCCTGGAGGAGGAGGAAGGGACTGTGTGGTAGCCCTCCTACTGAGCCGTGGGGTTGGAATGGAGTTGCCAAGCCAAGACAGCACAGCCAGAAGCCCCAGGACCTGGTATCAAAGGGACACAGAGCCCAGCTGCTGATCTATGACCCAGACTTTGGGGGATGTTGTGGCTGTGCCCTGGCACAGAGCCCTCTAGAGTCCTGGCCTCTGGGCAGTGGAGACTAGAGACTGCAGAGGTGGTACTCATAGCAGGACACATGCACAGATGGAGCAGAACACGAGAAATCGGGCCCCTGGGCCCCAGGTTCCAGAGACCCAGCACCCTGCAACACCTGGGTGAGTTAGTTAGCACATATGTGTGTTAGCTCAGTGTCCTGAGTATGGCTAAGGGGCCTGGTCTGCCCTCCTCTCCCTGGTATGTGCAGGCCAGCTTCCACTTCCCCACTTCTCTGCCAACCTTCATCCCAGCCTTAAAACTTTCTCTCCCCATTGTCATTGTGACACTTCATCTATTTCTCTTCTAGTCCACTAGATGCTGCTCTACACCCACCTAAGACACCTCCATTTCTCATTCCTAGAATGAGATTGGTGAGCTGATCAGCCATCCTCTCTCCCAGGGGAGAGGATGAAGATCAGAGTGTTTGCAAAAGCCCTCTGACATTACAGTGACAATAACTCTCATAGCTTGTCTGACACTTAGCATATGCTGAGTTCATTGTACAGGTTAGCTGCTGTAATCCCCACAAGACCATGTGATGTAAGTTCACATCCTACATATGAAGAAATTGGATCTGAGAGATGATGTGACCTGCTCAGAGCCACACAGCACATACCTGGACAGGCTGTGAGTCAACAAAGGTGTTTGTCTAAATCCAAATGTCAGAAACATAATATCATCCTATTGCTCATAGAAGTTGCTATTTACTAAGCTCCTACTATGTTTGGTACTGGGTGAGGCTTGAACAATACAGAGATGAGTAAGATAGACCTGCCCCGTGGCAGTCTGTCATGTGTCCACTCCCTTGGTAACTGTAATATTCTCTTCCTGATGTAATTATTTATTTTTGCCTGTATAGTTTTTGATCATTTCTATATATGACAACAATTTTATAGTATTTACACAGAAAGTGTAAAAATATATTGCAGTTTTTCCTTTATCATAAAGGATAGAAACCTATTCTTGAATTCCTGGCCTTGGCCTCCTGAGCTATTGGAATTATGAGTATGAGTGACAGCACCCAGTCAGAAATCTTTTCTCTTATTTAACCCTTGAGTGTAGGCTAGATAGTCCTTACCTGATTCCTTACTATAAAATATACCTTATGTACTCCATACAATTACACCATTTTAACGTGGTTTGTTTGCTTATGAATGCAGATCAAGATGGAGCATCACATTTAAATGATTAGCTTATTCAACATAAAAGCAAACAGAAACATTCAATAAACAAAATTTTCTTTTTCTTTTAGAGATTATAAGCTTTAGTGAATATTTCTTGCCAAGGCACAAACATTCTCTTTCCTGCCACCAGACTCATAAGAGTGAAGAAAGTAATATTAATATTTTATATGAATTTAATGTGGCCAATTAGTACAGTGCTTCTCTATTTTTTTCTACATACAAAATTAATGTTGTTTTCTCAATTTTCCTCATGTTGACCAACCTCCATTATAACCTAGCTATTTTCTCCAGAGATTTTACAAACTTCTGAGCCCTCACCCATGGAGTATTCCTTTCCTGAAGGTCACCTCCATCTAAATATGTTATTTAAGGTCAAGTTCATGACCCACCTCCTTCTGTCTTGCTACACATTCCTAATTCTAGGAAACACTACAATCCTGCAACTCACAACAGTAAACATCTACATTTATTCAGCTGCCTGAAAAAGGTCTTTCCTTCCTTTCTTTTAATACCTCATCCCTCCCTCTTTCCCTCCTCCCTCTCTCCCTCACGCCCTGCCTGCCTTTCTTCCTTCCACACATATGTATGGGACACTTTCTGGGTACCACTATCTGTGTGAGATGTATACACCATAAACATAAACCATAAACAGTGACATTTTCATGTTTTGTGCCAATTAATCTTATCTGCCTGTATGTTCCTATTATGTTCCAGTTACTTTATTAATTTCAAATCTTAAGCCAACTCTTCGAGAGGGCGATTGGTCGCTCCTTCTCATTGAGCACATCCAGTGCTAACATCTCAGTGCTTAGCCATCTACAAGAACCATTTTATTTCACTACAGACTAGACTACATGTGTCTTCCCCAAAGAAGCTTATCTGGGAGAACAGTTTGTGACAGGAACAAACTGAATTCCATCTCCAGGTTGGTCATGAATCTCACTGGAGTCCACATAAGAATCACTCTGCACATTGTTTAAGAAAAAAAAGAACATAGAGTATAGCAATTCCATATTTTTGGAAAAGAGAAAATTAAATATGTGTGTGCATATGCATGTGTATATGCACAGAAAAATCATGGACAGAATACACACCAACTATTGAGAAAAGTCTTAATCACTGGGAGAAGGAAAAATGGATGATGGGGCAATGGCAGAGGACAATAGTATACATTTCTTTTAACTTTCTATACTTCTGTACAATTGAATTTTTTTTTTTCAGTTTTTGGCCAGGGCTGAGTTTATGCCCACCTCTGGTATATGGTGCCAGTGCCTTACTCCTTTGAGCCATAGGCACTGCCCTACAATTGAATTTTTATAATGAGTACCTATCAGCTGTTTTTCTTTGCATTTCATATTTATTACATGAGTACATGAGTTACGTTCTCATAAAAAAGTCACAATTACCTACATGTACTCCATTAACTTTATTTTGAAAGTCATTGGTGTTGATCATGAAAAATTCTAGCTTTCTTTCTTCTAGTACCTGATAGTTACATCTCCCTGTCTCTTTGATGCCAAGGGCAGCCATAAGACTTGCTTTGGCCAATGATATGGTGGCAGAAATGATGTATCACTACCAAGTGAAAGATCTATCACTACCGGTGCTCAATGTCAACCTTCTTTGCCCACAGGTAAGGGGATCTTGTACTGGGGTCCTGCCCCAGGGGCAGGTCCAGTAAGACCTGAGGATCTGCCAGTAATCGACTGGGGAAGTTTAAAGTTAGAAATGGTAAAAGACAAAGAGACAGGACACACAGAATATAATTTTCAAAAGTGGGAGCTCAAGGGCCCAGCACCCATTTGTGGGGTTCCAGTGAGTGGCCTCAAGTGTCAAGTCCACTCAGCTTTTTGCTATTTGCTCCATAGCCCAGAGGGTAAGGTGAGGAAGGGAAGAAAGATGCCAGCAGTTTCTCTGAGCAAGCGTATCAGCTCCTGTTGTTTCTATAATCATTAACTTTAAGGGTCTGAGTGGTCTTGAGAAATCCAGAACCTGAGCCTTATTTGGGGGCAGTCTCCTATCTGCGTTCACACACAGAGATTCCTCGGGGAGTATTTATCCCCGCTAGTTCATTGTGGAGTAAAACACCAGTGGTGTAAATCTCCTCTGAAGAATCAGTAGGAAAGGAGAATTTTCCTTTCATCACCACCATAGAGGGTCTTCCTCTGTGATAAGTGATATAAGACCTCCTACCCATATTTCAGGGCTGGAGCTGTTCCCTTGATCTCTGCCCCAGGCAAATACAAATCTCCACGATGGGTATTTGCATTGACTGTTAATTGGGCAGGAGATGACCTAGTTAATGTTTCTTGCTAGGCCTTGCACACAGCTTCCTCTGCAGCCATTATTCCTTCAGAGTATTCACAGACCCAGCTCTGTGTTCAGCCTCCCCTATAGGCCAGGCTTCCAGGAAACTGCTCAGGTAAGAAATTTAGCAGCAGCTGAGTAAAAGGTAAACTAGCTAACTTGTCTTTGTTCTACCTTGTTCAGCTTATTTCTCCATCCCTCCCTTTTTCTGGGGGTGCTTTCTCTTGCCAAGAATGGGGTCTTTGGTCCCCATTCTGCCTGAAATTATGGAAGCATTTATGAGGATTAAAATCTCAGCCAGTGGAGGCATGGAGTGATTAGCAGAGTACCAGGCACCAGCCAATCCATGCTAAGAAGCAGCATGAACAAGAAATAAATATTTGAGTGTTAAGCCACTGAGTCCAGAGGATATTTGTTGCTGCTGCACCATGGCCTAATTTTACCAACTGGCAAAATATACCACTTTTTTTTTTAAGAATGGAGACAAAACATTTTAGGATAGTGGTTCTCAATTCTTATTTCATATTTAAATCCCTTGGGGGTATTTCCAAGAACAAATGTTCCAAGCTTCATCCCTAAAGATTCTATTCAATTGATCTTGAGTAGGGCCAAAGCATTGGTAGCGGGTAAAGAAAAAGATTGCTTGCTTCTAGCTTGGACAATCTAGTAGAGACTTCATGGAAGTGATGGTATTCTGACCCTAGTCTTGAAAATTTAAACCTCTGCCTTTTCTGGCACTTTAACAGAATCACCTGGAGAGCTTGGCTTCTTCCATTTTAGCTGAGATATTCCTTTTCATTTATTCCTGGTAGAACCCAATTTTGTTTGGATCTGCCCTAAAAAATGAAGCATGTTTGATAAACCAAATAATTTCTCTTCAACAGACACTCCCCCAGACTCCCATGCAACTAGGGGAGCCGTGTGACACTGTTCAGCCAGTGAGGCATAAAGTGAGGACTGGTAGAGGTTTCTGGCTGGGATTTACTTACCTACTGAAAGGAGAGAGGTCTCAGGTGAGCTCTCTTATCATCTCACCACTGCTTTCTCAACCTCTGTTTTCTACCTTGTGAAAGGGGTTGTGTGAAGCTGTGGGATTTGGTGCTGCTGTAGCCAGCTCACAACCATGCAATGAAGGGCTGCTAAGTGGTAACAGGATTGTAGAAACACCCAGTATCCCAGAGCCCTGAGGGAATCCTGAAATCCCACCTTTTAAGGAGGTAACTGTGCTTAAAGTTTGAACCACTGTTAGGTTTTCTACTAAATGTAGAAAAGTGGGGGATGCCAAGAGCATCCAAATTAATGCACAGACTGGTTTCAAATCTGGAGCCCAAGTAGATGTCACTTTTAAATGCTCCCCCAGGTCGCAATAAAAGACCACTTTAAATGCTACTAATGTAGTCATTTGGAAATATTAGGAAACTAGGAAGCATGATGTGAGCAAAGGCTTAGTGAAATGCAGACTTAGAAACTGGTATTGAAAGGACCAGATGGAGGATTCTAAGTCTGTTGAATGAATGTCCAGAGTTTTTTCCCGGAGACTAAAATCATAAAAAATCTAATTAAAACAGCTTATTCTGGCTTGAGAGGTAAGAGCAATATATCTTAATATTCCAGGCACACTCAGGCACAGCTACTGCCAAGACCTTTCAGAGGTCAGCAATGGCACTGGGACTAAGCTAGCCTCAGTGCTTGTTAGAATTCAGATTCTTGAGCCTCTCTCTCCTAAAATAGTAGTTGGATTCAGTAGCTCTGGGATGGGAACTAAGAATCTTCATTTTTTGTTTTTGAGACAGAGTCCCACTCTGTCACGCAGGCTACACTGCCATGGTATCATCATAGCTCACAGTAACCTCAAAATCTTGGGATCAAGCTTTCTTCCTGCCTCAGCCTCCCATCTAGGATGACAGCTGTGAACCACCATGCCTGGCCCAGGAATCTGCATTTTTATTAAGGAATTCATTCTGATGTGAATGATCTGTGGACCTCACCATGAGAACCACTGCTGTGTTTTCCAAACTTCATATTTTGAAGGAAGTTTGGGTAGAGAGAGTGAGAGAGAGAATGTGTATAATCTCTAAAAACACTTGTGATCTGTTGAATTTAATTGGACCACAGCTAGTGTTGATTGCATATTTTTTTAATGTGGCTTTTCAATACTCCCTCCCCTAGCATAGACTTTCTGTCTGAAAATCAGCTTTGAGTCCAATCTTGGCTATCAATTTTAAAGCTTATTTAAAGGCACATGACAGCCAGAGCTGCATGTTCCTCAGCTTAATGACTCCACACATAGACTTAGGAGTTTAGGTGCAGCATGTTGAAAACAGAATTTCCATCATGATTGGGTGGTGTTTTAGAATCCGTGAGTCGCTTACTCTCAAAGTCAGCTTGGGTACATTATGTCACTATACCACTCCAGCAGAAGGTTTTCTGCTGTCCTGAGTAGTCATTAAGGTTGTTGGAAGCCTGGATGGGTCTTTGTTTATAATTTGGAAGAAGACAACACTTTTCCCAGGCAGAAAAGCCTTCCCTGGTTTCAAGAGCACTACAAGGACTGGAGAGTAGTGGGAGGAGTTACCAGAAAACAAAATGTGGTTATGATACTAAAAGGAGAAATGAACTCACTCAGTGAACTGAGTGTGTTCACTGCCACTGGAAACAAAAATCTCAATGTGTTGACTTTCTTCTATATGATCCACTTATCCTCTCAGCCAGGAATCCCTTATGCAGTGCACAACCCATACACATGACAACCATGGAGGGGTAGGTTAACATAAGTTTTGGTCAGAATTGAAGAGTTGAAAGAGCTCCAAACATCAAATTGGTGGCAATGAATGTTGGTGGGAAAATAAAAACAGATTCAAGACTCTCTTAAATAAGCCAGATGTCGCAGGCCTCTTTTGTGAAGTGTGACCATAAGGAGAGACACCTGTGATGGAATTTAACACTGACTGGCCCCATCAGTTTTTTCCAGAGTCTACAGTGGATCATAGTCACCTGGTCCATCAGAGAATGTCAGCACATGAAGTCTCACGAAGAGCTGTCTCACTTCCCCTCCCTATTTTAATAATTCAGATGCTGATGACACACAGCAGCTCCACGGATGAACAAATGATTGTGGGAGAGCTTTGCTTTGGATCTCACAGGCTGTGGAATCTGTTAACAGGATAGTACCATGTTAAAAGTGTGGCTTCTAAAGTAAAATCCCAACTCTACAACCAACTAACTCCTTGAGTGATCTCCATCATGGAAAAACTGTAGGGGAACCCCAGGATCTCCACCTCTTCTTACCCTCCCCATGAGTATGGGTGGATCCTGAGTCTCATATCTGGCTTCTAAACAACAAATATGACAAAGACGATGGAGTGATGTCACTTCTATGGTAATGTTACATAAGATCATAACATTCATCTTTCTTGAAGACTCTCTTGCTGGCTGAGAAGCAGCAAGTGACTATGTTGGGAAGGGCCACATGTCAAGGAACTGAGGATCTCTGGCCAGTAGGCAACAAGCAATTGAGGTCTTCAGTTCTACAGCCCACTGAAAGAGGGCCACTGCAACAACCAGATGAGCTTGGAAACCGATCCTTCTCCACTTAAGTCTTAGATGAGCCTGTAGCTTTGTCCAACCCTTTGATTGCAACCTTGGAAGACCCTAAGCAGAAGATCTAATTAACCTGTGTGCAGACCCCTGACAACAGAAAGTGTGAGGCAATAAGTGTGAGCTTATTGCAAGCCACTAAGTATGTGGTAATTTGTTATGTAGCAATAAAGAATTCATACACTCTCTCAGGAAGGATGGAAAAATAGTCACATGGTTGATAGTAAGGTCTGCAATATGACGTCAAGTATCCCTCTAAATGTGAGTTAAAACAGGACATTATAGGGATGTGCCTGGTACACAATAGGCACTCAGTAAATTTCACTGCTCTTCCTCCTTTCATAAGTTTGCAACCTCAGGATGCCGCACATATGGGAAGTGTTCAAACATAACCCAGTGCTGAGGTTACCCCACAAAAACGCCAGCAGAAGTTAAAAAGCCAGTCTTCTTTTGTAGAAGATCATATCTTTTTTTATATCATACAAGAGGCTATGTACACGGCAAAAACTGTTTCATAATATTACCATGTAAACCAGCTGGGATTTTCCTTCACAAAAAAGTGGATTTTGATTTATATGTCCATAAATGCCTCTAAAAACCTCATCATTTGAAAGTTCATCCGTCTCAGCTGGAACTGCAAATTTGGTCCTAGAGGAACTTCCCAGGGAAATACAGCCATTGTTTACCGGCCCACACATGCTGACTGGGGCAAGAAAAAGAGAGTGGGCAGCAGGAGAAATTGGGTCACCTTCTAGGGCTTTGGAGCGTCAGGTTGAGGACTAGATTCCCTCAAAGAGTCTGAGACCACCCGGTGCTTTGGGCACCTACATGAAGGTGAGGCATGCCTGAGGCCTATAAGAAGGGACAGCTTGAGAACAGGGGGCTGGGAAGGGGTCAGGTTATGACTAGCTTTAGATGCTAGGACAAAAGGTATGGCATATCAAATTTGAATCTTGGAAACAGTATTCCAGCCACAATGTGGAACATGTTGCAGAGACAAGACTGGGAGTCAAGAAGACCGGGTAAGAGGCTGTTTCAGTCCTGGTAGGGGTCAAAACAGCAGCCCAGATGGCTGAAGGTGGTGATGAGGATGAAGAGGGGGGACTGGTGTGAGAGCTCTTGGGGAATTTGTTTTGGCAAGCCCGGTGATTGACAAGACTGAGCAGAGAGGGCAGCAAGGATGACTCTGGTTTCTGGCTTCAATAAGGGAAAAAATTGCGGCAGCATACAAAACTGAACTGTGAAAGAGAAACAACACACCCAATGGCCAACAAGAATTCTCAGAATAGTCCCAGAGGAGGTTTTCGCTAAAGAGATAAGAGAAGTCTCAAGTGAAGGGAGCATAGCCACTGACTAGGAGAAAATTGTCCCAAATCAGATACTTTATACATTGCACTGTACAAAATCCCTGCCACAGACACTTCTTAGAATATCCCCTCAGGGAACATTATGACCCAGCTACAAAAGAGTCACACCATTCCCTTAAACCTAATATGGTTCTGTTTGTACAAACCAGGATGAAATTGTATATGGAAACAACACACTGTACCCCATGAAAGTATTAATGTACACAACTATGATTTAATAAAAAGAAAAAAAAAACCAGGATGACTTTGACTGTTCTGACATAAAGGATTAAATTGACTTGGTTGAAACATTTCTACTGGATAAGGAGGTATCTGTCTGACCAGTAAAAGTGACAAATGTGTGCTATGTGTTTGGGGGCTTGTCAATTCCATTTTCACTTTCCTTCCTTAATTGAATTCTGTATCAAGTCTCAAAAGACTACAGTCATTCTGCCCTTCAATCCATCCAGCCAATTATTCCATATTCTAAGCTCATAGGGTCATTGTCAGGATTAACACAGTTTTTGTTACAAAGGAGTAGTGCACATTTGCCCATTATCAGCATGACTGCCATTATTATCATCATTGTTATTAATATAGCATGAATCTATTCATAGCATTCCCCTGCTCAACAGCCTTCTATGGCTCTCCATTGCCCATAGGATAGAGTCCAAAATTCTTAGCCTGGCCTTCACTGCATGACACCTTCAAACCAGTCCAGCTTTCATTTATTCAGCTAACATTTGTCCTGCATTTCAGCCATGCAGTAATAAAGTAGGTAACTACACCATTTTGCCAAACACCCAGGGAAGAAATTAGGCTTTCCCTGTCCCATAGAACTTATGCTCTGTTTGCAGATGAAGACAGTCCCAGTCAGAGTCCAGAAAAGGTCACATGCAACTTTTTAATTAACTAGACATTTGATTCCTGACCAAGGGTGGACCCTGATGGTCATGAGAGAAGCCTGTGGAATATCTCCTTGCCCAGACCTAATGCAGAGCATTATATTGAGAATTTTGTGTAATTACGGTTCAGTTTGTGAACCAGGCATTGTTCTAGGCATTTGCATATATTATCTCATTTACTCAATCTCAACTCTATATGATGTATATTTTTAATTCCCATTTTATAGAAGAGGAGTCTGAGGTTCAAGGGGATTAAATAATTTGCCTAAAGTTACATAAATAAATGGCAATACTAATCCAAGTCCAGATATTTTTAACTGCAAATCTCATAATATTTTCAAGACCATGAAGGAGGTTTCAGGTTTGGATTCTCCCTGAAACTCACAAGACATGATAACCTTAGATGGCATGAGGTTTGCTTTGTTTTAAGAGGGATACAGAATAAGAAACAGAGCAGCATGTTGGCACAGGAGCACACCGAAGGCCTTGGACTCACTGACCCAGGCCAATGTCCCAGTTACCATTTTGGGCCTCAGGGATGAGAGCTGGTGTGGCTGCGGATCATATCAGCACAGGGACGCTTCAGGGTTTGGGATCCTTCAGCCTGAATATTTTGTTAGTGATATAGTGACATAGTATCTGGAGGGGTGCATGTCATGCTCCCATTCTTCAGTGCAGTGGAAGCCCGTAAGTACATCACCTGTAATTATACCTGACAGATAAAAACCCCAAAGCCAAGTACAGTGTTTTCAGGAACATTCTTGTATCAGTGATCAGCAGATAGCCACCCCAGCAAGACCATTAATCTCTAACAAATACATTCTCTCTCCAGTCCAACATCCCTCAAGCATTCCTGAGGCTTAAAGAAAGATTTATAGTCACCTTGTTATGCCAGTCCCCTTTCTTCTAATGACAAGAGGGCAATGATAATAATAACAACTGATACTGAAAACTCGCTATGTGCCAACCTCATGCTAAGCTTTATATCACCATCACTTCAGTGAGTCTCCGCAGTCAAATCAAATAAGTTTAATGATTAGCATTTCCATTTTACAGGTGAAGAAACTGAAGCTTATACGGAGAGGTTCGGTAACTTCCCCAAAGTCATACTGCTAGAAAGTGCAAGTGCCACTTGGCTCCCTCCTGTATTTGACTCCCACACTGGTGTTTTTAACCAGTCTACCAAATTGGTTAATGAATTCATCTCTAACAGTTAAATTGGTTATGTACATGAGTCCCAAATCATATGGTAAGCCAATTCAGTTGTGGAAACAAAAGTTACAAAACCAGTAGATTGTCTAATTTAATCAGTTACTTAACTAAATTGACAAGTCATTTCATGCAAAATAAGTAAGCTAGTAGTTGTGTATACCATGGATTAATTACAATACTTAATGGCCTTGTTCAATTTTATCACTTAGAAGTTGTATTTAGGAAAGCATTCCATAAAGAACTAAAATAGAATTTTTCAAATGCCACACTATGATCAGCAATTAGGACAAATGGATTACGCCATCATTTCACCTCAAGAATCATACAGCTTCAAACAGGATCCCACACAATGTAAATTTCCTAAAGGGTTCAGAGGTGTGAGGATTCCCCAAATCCTGTCTCCTTGAGCCTGTTTGGGTAGGAACACTGGTTCCCAACACACACAAAGAAAAATTGCCACATTCTTCTCATCTCCACACTTTGCCTGGTTTCCTTCCTCCCAGAATCAGAGCGTTTCTTTTTGCCCTATTAGTGTGCCTGAAACCAGCTCCCAGCTTCCTAGAGCCCCATCTGCAGGGCAGCACACACCAAGAATAGTACAATTACCCAGGGAACCAGGAGCATGGACTTTACTTTGCATTATGCAGGCCCAGCCTAGCCAGTGCTGGACATGTCAGCTCCAATAAATGATTTACAAAGGATACTAGGGTACTAGAACAAAAGAAATGCAAGTACACACACGCACGCACACACATCCCTATAAATGTCACTGGGTTTCATTTTTCAAGATGCCTTTGAATAGATCTCATAAACATAAAAAAATGTTTAAAATGATAAACAATGCACTCTAATATCTTCTGAATAATTTGTGTTGTCAGGAGTGGCCATTGCTATATTTTCTCAGTTTTGTCCTCTCTGTTGCTGCTGACCATTCTGAAAGAAATGAGCTTCCAATTGTAGTAATAGCTTTTTCATCTTCCCTCTAAATCGCTTGTTGTTATCTATTTGTGAAATAAACAACTGCTACCTTTCATGTCTTCCAAACCTTTCTTGTGCCTGGAGAGATTAGAGAAATCCAATCTCTCCAAGGAGCTCTTCAAATTCCTAAAGCTGGCTCTGTGTGAAGTCCAGAGGGAATTAGGTCAGTCTGGGCATCTTTTTACCACAGGGGGATTTCTACAGGGACTCAGTAGAATGTGCTTCCATTTGTGTGGTAGTTAAAGCATCACTGGGTTCAGAATCTTTTCCACTAATTTACTGTGAGTTTTTTAGCCCACCTGTCTCTGGAAGAAGCCACATACACTGGCAGTTCAAAATACATGGTAAAAAAGAGACATGAATTAAAATCTCAGCACTTCTACTTACTAGCTGTATTATCTTAAACAAGTTGCTTTGCCTCTCTGAGGCTCAGTTTCCTCTGTCATAAGATAGGGGTAATAATTATACCTACTTCATCTGATAGTTGTGAGCATGTACTGAGTAAATTACTATTGTGATTAATATTGCCAACAGTGCCTGGCGTGTGATAAGCACTGTGTGCTTTGCCTTTTTATTCTTAGAATTTGAGAGTGAATAGAAAGGACATGGTACATAGTAAGCACTCAATACATGACAGCATCTCTATTACTGTTATGATTATGTGCCTACTTTAATAGAACAGCATTGTACATTTCTTAAAAAAAGAAAAAGGTATCAGTGAAAAGGGAAAACCAAACTGACCTTCAATGATCTTTTTAACATGTAGTAAATCACTTTACATATTTTCTTTAACTCTGATTATTATTTAATAATAATAATTTTAATTATTACCCCCACTTCACATTTGAGAAAACAGATCCAGGGAAGTTCAGGGGGTTATCCTTGTTCATATTTATCAGGAGCTAGAGTTTAATCCAGTTTGATCTGATGCCAAAATGTTTCCTCATTCTACTAGATGGTCATCACCAATAGGACAAGTCCTTATCCAGCTTTTTTATTTCTAATGTATCCCTAATAATCAGAATAGGGCCAGGACCATAAGAGGTACCCAAATACAAGTCTTAAACAGCTCTTATGACATGCGAGGCAATCTTCTAAGCACTTCTCACATACATCCTCATATAATCCTGACGATAATCACATAAGCTGGGTACTGATTTTATACTCATTTTAAAGCATGGATGGACGGACAAATAGCTGCATGGATGGATTCCAATACTCTCATGTTTTTAATATCAGCTTCATCATAAAAATTACCTGAAGTTCTTATGAAGATTCAGATTCTTAGACTCTGCACAGCTCCTTCTAACTTCAGGGATTCTGTTTCAGTAATTTTCATGGGCTTCAATACTGGAACATGTATACAGTTGTATCATTTCATGAGGTCAGATGAGTTTTCCAAGATGAGCAAGGGTATTGTTCTCAAAACAAATTTTGGTCCAAGGATAAATTTAAGAGGGGACTCTAGCTAGTCAGGGACAAGTAATACATGCACCACTCATTAACTTTAAGGTCTTCAGTTGAAGTGAATAGGAATGTAAGAATAGCTTATTGGACAAATCTGACACCTACCTGGGAGAAGATGTGGTGAGTGGGATGGAAGGGACTGAAGTTTGATGTTAAGAAACCTGATTTGACTCTGTCTTCGCTCTTTTTCAGATGTGCACTTTTCTGGACCTTGACTTTTCCATCTGCAAAACAGAGGTGATAATTCTTACATCATTGGGATGTTTTGAAGATAAAATGAGATAGCAAATTTAAAAAGTTAGCACAATATGCATGCATCTCATCATCATCAGTGATAGACAAGGAATATAGTACACTCAGTAGAGGGCCCAGCTCATCCTCTCATCCACCACTAGTCACATGATCTCAAACTGTGGTCTGGTAGGGGGAGGCCAAAGAAAATATCATATAGCAGGTAACTGAATTGGCTTCCTGAAGGTGCCAAAATCCCCAAACCAGAGATTAGCAAAGTCGGAAGCCTCTACCCCTGTATACAAACAAAAAAATCTATTAACTATGTTGCTGAAAGAAAATAAAAAGGACCAAAATAAATGGAAAGGAATTCCATGTGAATGTAAGATTTTCAAGATGGGTAATCCTGAAATTGATTTACAGATTCAATGTAATACCTATTAAAATCCCAGCTGGCTTTGTTTCTTACAGAAATTGGCAGGGTGAGGCTAAATTTCAAATGAAAATACAAAGATCTCAGAACAGGAAGAAAAATCTTTAGAAAGAACAAAACTGGAAGACTCACAAATTCTAGTCAAAACTTACTGCAAAGCTATAGAAATTGAGACTGGGTAGTAGTATAGGAGAGGCTCAGAGATCAAAGGAATACAACTGACAATACAGAAATAAACTCTTAAGTATTTTTGGCTAATTGATTGTTGATTGATTGATTGACTGGAATAAGCTCAATTATTTATTGATTGATTTACTGGAAACATTCAGGAGATCATTTATTATACATAACGGAGACTATAGTTAATATATGGTATACTTGAAAATAGCCAACTGACTTTTGACAAAGGTGCCAAGACCATTCAATGGAAGATAGCAATCTTTTCAATAAATAGTGCTAGAACAACTGGATATTCACAAGCAAAGGAATGAAGTTGCCCCCCTACATAATATACACAAAAATTAACTCAAAATGTATAAAAGGTCTAGATGTAAGGTCTAGAACTACAAAAATCTATAAAACATAGAATCCTTATACCTTGGTTTTGGTGTCTTAAATATGATTCCCAAAGCAGAAGTGACAAAGTAAAAAGTAAATAAATTGGACTTCACCAAAAAAAAATTTTTTTGAGACATAGTCTTACTCTATTGCCCTCGGTAGAGTGCCGTGGTGTCACAGCTCACAGCAACCCCCAGCTCTTGGGCTGAGGCAATTCTCTTGCCTCAGCCTCCCTAGTAGCTGGCACTACAGGCGCCCAGCACAACACCCGGCTATTTTTGGTTGCAGTTTGGCCGGGACTGGTTTGAACCTACCACCCTCATTGTATGGGGTCGACACCTTACTCATGGAGCTAAAGGCGCCACTCTGGACTACACCAAAATTTAAGTATTTTTGTTATAAAGGATACCATCAAGAGACTAAAAAGACAAACCACACAGAAATGGGAGAAAAAAATTGCAAATCTTACATCTAATAAAGGTCTACAACAGAAAATGTGAAAAACTCTTACAATTCAATAACAGATAAGTAAGCCAATGTAAGAATGGGAAGAGCATCTGAACAGACATTTGACCAAAGTTATGAAATAAGCACACAAAAAGATTGGCCATTAGGGAAATTCAAATCAAAACCACAATAGAGTGCACTTCACACATACCGAAGTGTCTATAATTAAAAAGAAATATATGGGAGGCTCAGGGGAGCAGATTGCTTGAGCTTAAGAATTCCAGACCAGCCTGAGCAAGCATGAGATCCTGTCTCTTTAAAAAAAAAAAAAAAGTGGGCACTGTGGTAGACACCTATAGTCCCAGCTGCCGGGAATCAGAGGCAAGAGGATTGGTTGAGCCCAAGAGTTTGAGGTTGCTGTGAGCTATGATGCCACAGTGAGTGAGCTATGACCCACTCTACAGGGGTCAAGAAAGTGAGACGCTGTCTCAAAAAAAAAAAAAAAGAAAGAAAAGAAAGAAAGAAATATAACAAGTATTGGGGGAGGATGTGGATATATTGAAACCCTCATGCATTGTTTGTGGAAATATAAAATGGGGGGAAAGAGTTTACCAGTTCCTCAAAAGATTAAACTGGGATCTACCCTATGCCTTGGCAATTAAAATTTTTATTTATTTTACCAAGAGAATTAAAAACATTTGTCTACATAAAAACTTGTGTACAAATATTGATAGCATCACTGTTCATAATATCTAAAATTGGGAACATCCCAAACGTCCATAGTACGATTAACATAAACAAAATATGGTCCATCTATTTGTACAATTGAATATTGTTAAGCCATCAAAAGGAAAGAAGTACTGATATATATCACAATATGAATTAACCATGAAAATGTTATGCAAGGGTGAAAGAAGCCAGACATGAAGACCACATATTGTAAGATCCCATTTATATGAAATACTCAGAATAGGCAAATCTACAGAGACAGAAAGTAGTCTAGTGCTTGCCTCAGGTTTGGGGGAAGTTGGGGAGTCACTGCTAATGGCATGGGGTTTCCTAGTAGGGTGATGGAAATATTTTAAAATTTATGGTGGTTGCACAACTCTACAGATGTATTAAAAATCACTGAAATTTACACTTTAAGTGGGTGAATTGTATGGCATGGAATTATATCATGATAAAGCCGGGTCTTTTTTAAATCATCAGGGAAAATATTAGAATTTTTATATTATCCTTCTAAAATTTTATTTTCACATATATTTTATAACACCTGTGTTGTAGGATGAATTATGTCCTCCCCCAAAATTTGTGTGTTGAAGTTATAACCTCAGAACCTCAGAATATGAAATAGGGTCATTGTAGATATAATAAAAATAGAGTCATTGTAAAGATAATTAGTTAAGATGATCTCATACTGGAGTGTGTTTCCCTGATCCAATATGACTGGTATCCCTCTAAAAAGAGGAAATTTGACAGGGAGCAAGGGCTCATGGCTGTAATCCTAGAACTTTGGGAGGCCAAGGTAGAAGGATCACATGAGGCCAGAAGTTCAAGATCAGCTTTAGCAAGACCCCATCTCTACAAAAAAATAGAAAATTCATCAGGTGTGGTGATGCACACTTATAGTCCTAGCTACTCAGAGGCTGGAAAAGGAGGATCGCTTGAGCCCAGGAGTTTGTTGTGAGCTATGCTGATGTCATGGCACCCTAGCTCCTAGTGACAAGGTGAGACTCTGTCGTGGGGGGAAAAAAAAGAGGTAATTTTCAGGGAAATATGCATATAGAAAATACAGTGGAAGGAAACACAGAAAAGAAGACAATCACCTATAATCCCAGGAGAAAGGTCTAGAGCAGATGCTTCTTTCCAAGCCCTCAGAAGGAAACAACCCCGCTGAACCCTGATTTTGGATGTGTGTAGCCTCCAGAACTGTGACACTATAGAAGTCACACAGTTTGTGATACTTTGTTACTTCACCCCTAGAAAACTAATACAATCCATATTATTTTGGTAGAGTGGTATATGCATATACCTTATGCACACTTACATACGTTTTCAGATTCTGAGATTCCTTTTCCCTGTGTATGAAGCCATGCCTCCTGTAGCATGAGGGCTGGGGATGGAGAACAGGTCTTGTTGACAAGCTAATCTAGTTATGGGTCTCCACATGTTCCTTTTGTTTTTGTTTTTGGCCAGGGCTGGGTTTGAACCCACCACTTCTGGCATATGGGGTCAGCACCTTAATCCTTTGAGCCACAGGAGCTGCCCACCCCGACATGTTCCTTAATAGCCATCAACTGGACATCAAGTCACGTAACCTTGCTAAGCGCCAGTTTCCTCCATTGCAAAGCCTAAATAATCATCTATTCCATGAAAGGTTATAGTCAAATTTAGCAACCAAATATATTTGATGCCTCTGTCATGCCTAGAATAAGTAGGTATTCCACAAATGATAGCTGTGATGATAAATCATTTAGGACATGGTGTGGTAGAATGGAAGTGTTTGAGCCAGGTAGCCCTCATGCATTTATTCAACAAGTATTTATTGAACACCTACTATGTGTCAGGCACAGACAGTGAATGCAGCAGTTAACAAAATAAATAAAATTCCTACCCTATGAAACCTTCAGTCAAGTAGGAGAGAGACAATAAAATAGATGCATAATAAATAAGTAAGTTATTTAGTAAGATAGTATGTTAGGAGGTAAAAAGTGCTCTGGAGAAAAAAATAAAGAAGAGGAAGGGTGAAGAGTCATACAGAGAGGTGTTAAAATCCATAAAGGATGGTCAGAGTAAGTCTCATTGAGATGGTGGCTTCTGAGTAAGACATTAAGGAGATGAAGACTGGTGCCTTGCTGTATCTGGATTTGAATGCTAATTCTGCTATGTACCTAATGTATGATGTTGGGCAATCCACCTTGTTTCCCCTGAGTCTCCATTTCATGACCTGTGAAATGGAGATAGTGGTACTGGTACCCATCTCACAGAGTTTTCAGATTTTGTAATACTGTCTACTAAATTTTTTGTTCATAAGATAATTTAAGAAAAATAATGTCTAATATTTATTAGGAACTTCCTCTACCTACCAGGCCCTCTCCTGGGCATTTCATATACATTATCTTGTTTAATCCTCACCATAGCTCAACTAGGTCAGTAGCACTCTAGTTCCATTTTACAGATGAGGAAACTGAGGCTTAGGGAGTTGAAATGATTTGCCCAAATTATTAAATTAGGAAGTGGGGTAGCCAGAACATGAAGCAGGGTATATCTGACTCCCAAATCTGTGAAGCGTCCTCTCTTACTTACAGGCTATGTGATCCTTAACAAGTCACCTCTGTTTTCAGTTATTTAAGAATCAGAGTATCAGGCAGCACCTGTCACTCAGTGAGTAGTGCACTGGCTCCATATACCGAGGGTGGCGGTTCAAACCCACTCCGAGCCAAACTGCAACAAAAAATATCTGGGCGTCGGGGCGGGCGCCTGTAGTGCCAGCTACTCCGGAGACTGAGGCAAAAGAATCACCTAAGCCCAAAGAGCTGGAGATTGCTGTGAGCTGTGATGTCACAGCACTCTACTGAGGGTGACAAAAAAAAAAAAAGAATTAGAGCATCATTTCCCCTCCCATCAGATGTTTTGATTAGCATCTTAACTCAATGCAGTCTGGCCTATATCTAACACTTTCTGCTGGGAAAACATGGATGCCTAAACTCAAAAAAGGTATAAAACATTTTTGAAGTAAAAACTCACAGAGGCTTGGCAGTTGATTTCACCTTCAAATCTGAATTTGATCAGTGCCCTCTACTGGAGCCCTCTATTGGAGAAGATTTTAAGATCACAACCTGTCTGAGAAAGCAATAGTGCCATGGTATATTGTTATTAGTGATGTCTGGCACATGAAGAAGTGAAGAGCAGAGGCCTATGGGATGTAAAAGTCACTTCTTGTAGTCCTAAATAAAAAATCCAAACAGCCTTGCAAAATATAAACTGATTTTATTTAATCGAGGTAGATTTAACATACTTAAAGCCAGTTACCAACTTTGGTAATATGAACATGAATTTAGGAATCATTCTCTTCATTCTCCGGATGTTATGTACTTCTTACCCTATATCCACCAATTCAAATGTCTTTGACAATGTAGTACAAACAAAATTTTTTCTCAACTACTGTTGAAACAAACATAGAGGGAAACCATAAACATTTTCTTGGTTGGAAAAGAATCTGGTTCTCTCAAGGATCACATAATGAATGGCAGCCCAAGAAAAGCAGAGAAGGGAATGTTCCTCAAATTCCTGATGAATCACTCCACACTCAGGACCCTGTTCATCTCTACAAGGTCTAAGAGCCTCCTAATTTATAATATGTCACATCAAGAAGATTATTAAACAATGTGTCAACAAGGGAGTGCACAAAGGAAAGAAGTCTCCTTCCTACCTTTGGAGAAGGATTTGTACAGGAGGTTGCTAAAAATAACCCCCACGTGTAACAGCCTGTATCTCATCAGGCAGTTCTCAGTGATCACACTGGAGGCAGCCTAGGACACTGACAAAGTAGAGGAAGATCCCTCAGTCATTTCTGTTTATCCGTGAGAGGGTCAGTGAGATTGGGAATTTCGGACAGATGTGGGTTGTAATCCTAGTTGGACTGCTTTTGGCTGTGTGACCTTGGGCAAGTCATTTCACCGCTTAGGCCCTCATATTCTTCATCTCGAAAGCAGAGGTAGTATTAACAATATGAGTTTTGTTTACTGCATTCTGGATAAAGAAGGAAAGAATATTTGTATTTCTTAATGAGTTTTATGGAGGCTAATATTAAAGTGAGTCAGAATCCTCATATTAAATTTGAGATATGTACCAGGGAAAACTGCTAGACAGAAATCCAGTTCCTGTTCTGAATTCATTTACTATTCAGCCTTGAGAATTTTACCTCACTTCCCTGAGAATCAGTTGTCCCATTTGCCACATAGGAAAGGAGAACACAGGGTTTAAGATATGGACACAACATGTAAGCCCCAACCTTGCATTTTCTGTCTGCGTCACTGAGTCTTAGTTTCCCGATCTGTATACTGGGGATATCACATTAACAATGCTGTGAAAATGAATAAAATAAGCACTCGCAAATGTGAATGATACTAATTTTTAGCTTCTTTAATAATAACTCTATTATTATTATTAAAATAATTATCTTTACCTTTATTTATTTATTTTGAGACAGAGTCATACTACATTGCCCTTGGTAAAGTGCTGTGGCATCACAGCTCACAGCAACCTCAAACTCTTCAGGTTAAGTGCTTCTCTTGCCTCAGCCTCCCGAGTAGCTGGGACTACAGGGGCCCACCAAAACGCCTGGCTATTTTTTTGTTACAGTTGTCATTGTTAATCAGGCCCGGGCTGGGCTCAAACCTGCCAGTTTCAGTGTATGTGGCTGGTGCCCTACTCACTGAGCTAGAGGCACTGAGCCTCTCTTCACCTTTATTAGAGTTGAAACTTGTGAATATGATGGTTCTTCTCTTCTGATAAGCCTACATTATATGACAAAGGTAAAGGGATTTGTAGATGTAGTTAAGGTTCCTAATCAGTTGATGTTAAGTTACTCAGAAGGGAAATGATCCTGGGTGGGGCTGACCTAATCAGGTGAGCCCTTTAGACAAGTATTTTGAGGTCAGAGATGGAAGAAGTCAGAAAGATCAAAGTTAAAAACACCATTTTTGGCTTTGAAGAAGGAAACTTTCTTGTTATGAAGAGGGCCAGGTGGCAGAGAACAATGGGCAGCCCCTAGGGATGGAGGACCTTTGTCTTCAGACCTCAAGGTACCGAATTCTGCCACCTATCAATGAGCTTTGAAGAAGACTCCAATCCCCCCCTCTTGCCAATACCTTGATCTCAGACTGGTGAGATCCTCAGCAAGACTCACATTTCTGCCCCCATGGAAATGGTGAGATGACAAATTTGTGTTGTTCTAAGCTAAGTGTGTAGTTTTGTTTGTTTGTTTTGTTTTGGGGTTTTTTACAAAGCAATAGGAACTAACACAGCTTCCCAGACAATTTGGATAAAGGTAATTGTCCTTGGGCCACACTTTGAAAGACACTGAAACTACCTTCCTCTAAGTCTGCACAAATATGGAAGCCAAACCAGATCCCCCAAAACATTATTTATGGGTTAGATCTGGGATTTTGTTTGTTGCTGTTATCATTGTCTTGATTTGTCTTGGTTTGAGGGTTGCTTATTTGTGACATGAAATGTTGGTGACTGGGTGTATTCAAAACAATAATATCCCCAATAAGGTTTAGACCAGTGCTTCTCAAACCAGCTATGATGAGGGCCTAACTTTGTTTTTCTCCTAATGTATCATGGGCTGATACATGGTTCCATTGTATAAGACTAGTACCTGCTTGCACCATAAGCAACTCACTTGAAGTGGTCTACACCCTGTTCAACAAGACACTTAGTCTCCATGTAGTACTGAATTGCTATAAAAGTTTTTAAACAACAGTTCTTTATGTCTGACTGATCTTGTCTTGGACAAGTAATGAGCAGCTAACAGACTTACAACTCAGAGACCACATTAAGAGAGATGTTAGCTTATACCAGTCCACAGATGAGGTTGAGAATCTACCCCCAAATCATCCCCACCGTGCTTTCTTCTATTCTCAGATTTCTAAAAGTCCAACTGAGACAAGAAAAGTCTTCTGATTTGGGGAGATTGGCATTCAAGATGGGACCCCACAGGAGACTGGTCATCAGAGTGAATTTGCCATGAAGTTTGTGAGGTGTAAGTTTCAGGACCCCTCACTTGAATGAACCTGCTGAATAAACATACAATGCCTGACAATTACGTTTGTGAGCTCATCCTAGAAAAAGTGCTGCATGCCTCATTGCTAAATATCACTACAGTCACCCTCAAGGTACTCCCCTTAGGAAGCTATGCACCAATATCAGCACCCAGTCCACCCTTCAGAAATTTTTGGAACTCTTTTTTCAGAATGCTCATCAGAGCTGTTGTTGTATGAAGATCTGACAATTTTGTGAACTTACCACCAGGTGCTTACATTGGCAGCACTGGACAGGTCTCATAACATTAGTATATCAGTGTCTCACAGCTGTGTTCATGTCAATATGTGGAAATATATTGCTGAGTAGTGATCATTGTTATTGCACTTTTTTGTGTGCCTTATGATGACAGCTCTAATAGTCATTCCAGAAAAAGTTCCAAAATTGTTTTGAGGGTCAGTGCATAGACTCCCAAGGGGAGTGCTTCGAAGGTGACCTTAATGATATTCAGCAATGAGGTATGTAGCACATTTTCTGGGATGAGTTCACGAACTTAATTGTTAGAACTTGTGTACTTCTGTACCTAGATTTATTAATAATTTTGTTTTTAAGCAAGTCATCTGCATTGTTTGTGTCAGTCCCCCACAACCTTATCTTCCCCAATTGAGGACTTAGGCCTAAGTTCACCTAGCCATTAGGTACATCAGATGACCCCATGCACATCTTGCAGCTCTGTAGGCATCAATGTTTTATCCTCACTCTACCTGCTTTCCCAAGGAGGAAGTTTTGGGTGCATATCCCAATAGCCCCAGAATGGAGGCTCAGTAAAGACATTTACTCCCTGAACCTGGATGGGTAGCTGCATGCCTACAAGCGTCAGTTCCTTTATGCCTACAATGAGGACAAAAGCAGAATCCTTAAATGGCTGAGGAGCACACAAGCTAACATGCCCAGTGCGTGCCCAGTGCATGCCCAGTGCGTGCCCAGTGCGGAGCTGGATGTTAAACACATTAACTGCCATGTAAGTTGTATTTAACTCATGCTAGTTTGGAGCCTGGGGCCTTGGGAAGCATATATAATTCACACATTTCTACCTTGGGAGCTGTGTGATAAAACACCATGGCCAAAGGACAAAAATGTTTTTTCGAGTGTGGCAGTTAGTGTGTTAAAAGAGGCAGTATGCAGTGACTAGCACTCAGCCTCTGGAGCAGAACTCCTCCCTGTTTCAAACACCGACTCTGCCATTGACTAGCTGTGTGACTTTGCAAGTTACCCAGTAGCTTAAGCCTTGTTTTCCTCAGCTGTAAAATTAGGGGCTCATAAAGAAACTCGATCCTGGGATCACTCTGAAGATTAATAAGATGATTCATAAAAAGGATGAGCAGACTCCTTGGGGGCACAGTGAGTGTTCAGCAATGGCAACTATTATTATTTTGCAAACACAGGTGAGGGGTTTGGCCTGAGGCATATAGAAAGCTATCTGGGACCCAAGGTTAGGACTAAAGGATCCCATGAGCCTGGAGCTGAGCTAAGCCAACAGGCCACTCAGGGCTCAGACCCACATCTCCAGCTCTTTGGTACAGAAAGAGTTCACCCACCCACCCACTCCACGACCCCTCCCACACACACACACAAAGGCAGCCCACCACAGACCACCAAGCCTGCCTCCCTCTGAGGAAAACATGGCAGCTGCATGCATACACTCACCAGTTCTCAATTTGCTCCCATTATCATTCTCCCACTATCTCCCCAGAGGCTGACTGATGGTGCCAGGCAATAATCTATAGCTCTGCAACAGAATGTTTACTGCCAGCCCTCTAGGAAATGACTACTTTGAGGTAATTTTGAACCCCTAGACTATGATGCAGTGTCTCATATATTAAACTTCAGCGAGCAGTGTATAAAATTATTACAAGAAGACCTTCTATTTCATAGCATACTGAGAAAGGAGCACACAGAGGGGCAAATTGATTCCAGGGGAAGGCAAGCACAGAGGTATCAAATACTTTGCATTCAGCCTTATAGATGGAACAGAGAACAAAGCTTCAAGCCTACATGGCCAAGGGAAATGTCCATTTCATGCCCCTGCACTGCTCCAGGGGAGACACTATGGCCCATACCACAGAAACATAATTCATACCACCAAGGTTCTAGGATTCTGCCACTGCTATCTCCGGAAGATGGCTGGATTTTTCTCTGCCTCTCCCATAACTATCACTAAAAATGCATTCCTTGGAGTACCTCCTTCTTCGCAAACCTCTTTTCACGGTAAAATTTCCTGAAGATGAGATAGATAGACCAATAAAACAAAATACAGAATCCAGAAATAGACTTTCATATACATATATATATGTGTATATAGTCACCTGACTTATAACATAGGTATCCTTGCAAGTAGATGGAAGGATGTTATTTTCAAAGACTAGTGCTGGGTTAATTGGATATCTGTATGTGGAAAAAACTGACCTTGGACTGTACCTCACACCATACACAAAAATCAATGCCATATGGATTATACATCTAAATGTGCAAAGTTAAACAATAAATGTTTTAGGCAAAAACATGGGAGAATATTCTCATGGCCTCAGGGTAGGCAAAGATTTCTTAAGTAAATCACAAAAGTGCTAACTAAAGGGGAAATATTAGCAAATTGGACTGCAATTACACATATTGATAGAAATCAAAAGATACCATGAAGGGAATGAAAAGACAATCAATAGAATGTGAATGGATACTTGCAAAATCAAAAAGGACTTTTATCCAAAGTATAAAAAGAACTTCTACAAATAAACAGACAACCCAAGAGAAAAAGTGGGCAAAACACATGAACAGGAAGTTTACAAAATCAATATCCAAGTGGCCAAATAAATGCGAAAGGTTCTCAGATATCAGGCAAATGCAAAGTAAAAGTACAATGTAATATCTCTCACTCCCATCATAGGCCAGCATTAAGAAGACAGTAGTGACGTAAAGGGTTAGAGCAATTATAACTTTCATATTTTACTGACTACAGAATAAATGGCTATAAACACTTCATAAAATGGTTTCACAGAATTTGCTAAAGCCAATCACCTATGCAACTCCAATAACTCTCCTCCTGAATACATGCCCCCACCCAAATGCACACACGTGTTCACCAGTAAACGTGTATAAGCATATTCATAGCAGCCCTATTCGTATTAACTGAAAAATGGAAACAACCTAGATTCCCATCAACTGTTAAATGGAAAAATAAACTATGATGTATTCACACAATGGAATACATACTATACTGCAAAGAGAAGGAATGAACTACAAACACATGCAATAAGATGGATGGATCTCACAAACGAAGTGTTGAGTGAAAGAAGCCAGATGCAAAAGAAACCACACATTGTTCAATGCCTTTTATATAAAGTTCAAAAATTAGCAAAACTAGCCTATGCTCAACAATTCAAGGGGGAGCTCAGTGAGGTCTTCTTGGGAGCTGATAATGTTCTGTTTCTTATTTCAGGCACTGGTTACAGGAATATGTTCACTTTAATTTGTAACAAGCAGTATATTTGTGCTTTGCATCATTTTCTATGTGTGTGCTATTTTATTCATCAATAAAACATTTACAAAAATGAAAAAAAAATCAAGTCTTCTGATTTGGGTCCAAGGGTTGGGCCACAAGATGACAAAGGACATGGTAAAGTGAGTTTCTGGATTTTCTCTTGGGGAGGGAATAATTGACCCTAGGAATAACAGTAGTGCTGGTTGGTCAAAAAGCATAAAAAATGTTCATAGAGCAGATGGAGGAAATAGAGGAGAAGAGCTTCCATAACTAAGCCCCAAGACCTATACTAAGTGTCACTTTATATGAGCTTAATCTCAGCTCATGAAGCAGACACTGTACCATTCCATGTTACTGCTAAGGAAACCGAGGCACTGACAGGGGACAGAACTCACATGTAGGTCTCAACAGTTCCAAACCTGTGTCCCCAACCTCTGTAGATACTCCATAACATGGAGTAGCTGCTTGCTGTGTAGGGGAAGCTGTCATCCCATGGCTCAGGAGGTCCTCTGTCTCAGTAACTTCCCGGCAGAAATGTAGGGACTACAGCATGCAAGAGAAGCCTCCACTTCTCAGCAGGTCTGTATGCACTGCCCTCCTGCTCAACATTTTTTCTTTAATTGGCACGAACCACTGTGCAACAAGGAAAACATTTACAGTGTTAACAAGGAAAATTGTTAATTAAGAGAGCAGTACCTTCAGGGGTTTAAAGCTATTGGAATTGTGTGGTTTCTACACCCAACTGACTACTACATGGAATTTAATAAAGATGACTTCCACTTTCTAATTATGACTTCCAAACGCTAGCACATAAGGCCTTTGCTGTCTCAGAAGGGATGGGAGTCTGTACTTGGAGTCTTAAAAAATAATTTCTTTCCTCAATATAGACTACTTTCCATGCCCCAAATTTATTTAAGTAGTGATGAAATAGTTTAGGTTATATGAAAAGAACTTTTTAAATTTTGAGCTGTTCTAATTACATGAAAGAAAATTTTTTTTATTTTTACATATACATGTGATTATTAGGTTTCCATTTTTTGCCTTCACAGAATTAAAAAGGCTTAAAATTTAACAACAATAACAATGTTTAAGAAAGGACTAGAAACAAAAACCTCATAAAGAATGAATGAAGATAAATATATTCAGAAAAGAAATCAGACGATTACTGCAGTGAAGCATTAAGCAATAATAATAATAGTAATGCAAAGAAAGTAACATTCACATTGTCAAAGAAGAGTATGTCTATTATAGAATGCTTTGACTCTGAGGTTCAGTATGGAGTCATCAATTAACTTCTTATTACTTTTTTTCCAAAGTCTCAAAAAATAGACAACTAATATTTATAAATAAAAAGATAATTTAAAAAAACAGATCATGCCAAATCTTATAGACAATAGAACAAGAATACTTCAAAATCATTCTACTTTAACTGGATACACCTGACATTAAAATTGGAAAAAAATATATTATTATAAAGGGGAAATTACAAGCATACACTTTACATACATTACATTCACTTTTAAATGAGGATGCAGTATCCTGTATCCTAAACAACATATTAACAAGCTGAAGTAAAAATTAATGTTTAAGTAATGTACTTTAGTCAAAATCAAATCCAATTTATGTGAGAATTAGTCACTATTTTCTTCTTTTTTTCTTGTCCTTGACCCCCTCCCTCCTTCTCTGTCTGCTCTCCCCTTCCCCATGCCCCACCATGTCATTAATTGTCATTAATTGTCCTCATATCAAAATTGAATACATAGGATTCATACTTTTCCATTCTTGTGATGCTTCACTAAGGATAATGTGTTCCACCTCCATCCAGGTTAGTACAAATGCTGCAAAATCTCCATTTTTTTTTAATAGCTGAATAATATTCCATGGCATACATATACCACAGCTTCCCAATCCATTCCTGGGTTGAAGGGCATTTAGGCTGTTTCCACATTTTAGCCATTGTAAATTGGGCTGCAATAAACAGCCTAGTACAAGTATCTTTATAATAAAAGGGTTTTTTTTTTTCCTTCTGGATAAATGCCCAGTAATGGGATTGCAGGATCAAATGGGAGGTCTAGGTTGAGTTCTTTGAGGTTTCTCCATACTTCCTTCCAAAAAAGGTTGTACCAGCAGTGTAAAAGTGTTCCTTCCTCTCCACACCCATGCCAGCATCTGTAGTTTTGAGATTTTGTGATATAGGCCATTCTTGCAGGGGTTAGATGATCTCTCAGGTGGTTTTAATTTGCATTTCTCTAATAATTAGAGATTATGAGCATTTTTTCATGTATTGGATAGCCATTTGTCTATCTTCTTTAGAGAAGGTTCTGTTCATCTCTCTTCCCCATTGATGTATGGGATTGTTGGTTTTTTTCTTGTAGATTAATTGAAGTTCTGTATAGATCCTAGTTATTAAACTTTTGTCTGATTCAAAATGTGCAAATATCCTTTCCCATGCGGTAGGTTATCTATTTGCTTTGGCTGTTGTCTCCTTCACTGTACAGAAGCTGTTCAATTTAATTAAATCCTATTTGTTATTGTTGCAGTTGTTGCTGTTGGAAAGTTAAAGTTTGATCTAGTAGTAGCAGTATATCTTTCCAAGAGACGTCAAAGTTTTGTCCCAACCCTTGGAGAACATCTGTGTACCTATCGGGGTCATCAGAAAATTTTCCTAAATCAACCTTAATTTGTTTTAAATATGCCAGAGAAAATGGAGTGAATACTTGTACACCTCCCCTCTCACCACTCACAATCTCAACCAAGGGACATAGAGAAGGATATGTTTACCTTCTGGGGGCTCCAGTAGGACCAGAAGAAACTCTTGGAACAACCTCCCTCCTGGGGTTTTCTAAATGCACGGAGGAAGGTGCAGGAGAAGTAGATGGCAAGCTTGAACTAAATGGTGACAGCGTCTCTCTCAGGAATCCCTGACCATTTGGGGAAGTTACTGCAGCCAGGAGAGCTGAATCTGACAGGTTTTACACAGTTGGGGGTTGTACCTGAGGAAAAAGAAAGCTGCACAAAGGGTACTTCAGACCACTCTTCTTCTTTTACAAAAAGTATCCAGGCTTGGCACCCATAGCTCAGTGAGTAGGGCACCGGCCACATGCACCAAGCCTGCTGGGTTCGAACCCAGCCCGGACCTGCTAAACAACAATGACAACTGCAACAACAAAAAAAAAGCCAGGCATTGTG
>NW_003852577.1:2155084-2171596 GCF_000181295.1 Otolemur garnettii
AAAAAAAAAAAAAAGTATCTAATTGAAAAATGGTATCATAATTTAGAGTACTCTCTGGTGGCCATTGTTCACCATTGAAGAGTTGATACTGAGGCCAGGCCTGGATACAGAAAAAAGCCATACATTCTTTTTTCAGCGTTTGGGAATCAAACATGTCCCAAGATAGCCCAGAGGGGTGTTCTAGCAGCACAGGCCAAAAAATCAGGTATCCAGGAGCCGGTCCCACCTGATGACAGTTCTCTTGGCAAAAGAACATGTTACCTGGATGTTCTCTTAGAGAGAGAACATTACCCATCTATGAGAAAGAACAAACGTTCAGTGTCCTAATCAATCCCACCCTGTATTCCTGGGTTGTCAAAGCATCCTCTAACCAACCCAAGAAGCCTTCCAGCCAAACAAAAGGAAATGTCCTTCCAATGCTTGGAGAAGAATCCCTGAGGAGAGTGGCTTCCTCAACCCCTTGTGGCTTGTCTGGATTTAGCCACTCTTAGCAGTGTAGCGCTTGTATCCCTTGGCTCACCTATGCTTATTACTTGCCGGCAGCACAGTCTGAGAAATCAGGTATCCAGGAGGCTGGTCCCACCTGATGCAAGTTCTGCCCCTTTCTGAGCCTGCCCCAGAGTATCAATTAAAATGGGAATGACCCCCACCCTGGAGAAAATGGCTGTGTGGTGCTTGCACATTTAACCTTTTATAAGTTCTACAAGCTTTTTCTAAATTCCCAGTAACAAAGGAAAAGAGGCTTTTTATCATGAGCAGGTCTTAAATGCTATGCTTTCCAACTTCCCTTTTCTTTCCCAAAAGTTAGCAAGGCAAAAATAATTAAACTCAGTAACAAATCAGGGTTGAGAGACTCTTGGAAACTTCTGTATTACAATTAGTTACAATTAGCTGAAGTCTTAGAGAAACTGGAATTCTTTTAAACGTTCCCATTTACACCAATAAACCAGAAGAAATCAAATACTCAGGGTCATTTTCATTGACTTTCTTCATTTTTAAGAGACTGAACTGTAACCTAGGGTTTAGGGCCATTCTTTCCTGGGGGTGGGGGCGCTGCCTTTGGTTTCCCTTCACAGGCTCCTGGTTGCCCAAAAGAGCCACGTAGGGGAGTCATTTTACCCTTTGTTTGGAGCTGACTTCTAGTTAACATGGTTCAGCTTTTTATCTCAGACACATAAAACATCAATTGAATTGAATTGAATTTTGCAATGAAAGGCAATAAAAAGGACCTTACAACATAGGAAGCACACTTAGAACGTCTGAAAAGATACCAGAATAAGCCAGTTCAAAATTAACCAAGTACATAAAGCAATCCTTTACCAACATTCAAGCATGTAAACTACAAGGAGAGAGAGCAATGCAGAAAGGTCTATAGAGATAAATAGAAAAAGTTGGGGGCCATGGAAGAGAAGAGAAGATAGTAAAAGCTGGGACAGCATGTTTTTCAGAAGGCCCCCCCAAGTGCCCTGGGTCAGAACCGTTTCTGAGGACCCCAGAGCCTCTGGGTGATACTTCTTTGCTCAGCTCTCAACCAGACAAAAGGAGTGAATACAGAACAGTTTCAAAAGCCTTCTAACATTCCCTTCGGCTCCTTTCTGGAGCCAAGGGGAATTAGAAAGTATTCCCCAACAGCCTCTTGCGTGGGACCTGGAGGTCAGCAGTTGCACTATGCATATGTTGATGCACTATGCCAAGGAGCATCAACATTATTAGTTTCCCTTATTATAACTCTAGAGAAAAGCAGGATGGAAGTAAGTGGTCCCACTGCTTACCACAGATCGTCTTTTATCCCAGATGGGCCCCCAAAATATGATACCAGAATTTCATCTTCAGTAGGTTCTCGGTCTTGGTGATTCGAAGGATGAATCCATGGACCACAGAGCAGTGTTAAGACAGGACTTATTTTACAGGGAAAAAAAAAAAAACACCACCAAACCTCCTGGCAGAGAGAAACTACCCAAGTCTGGGGGATACCTATCCCCCTCCTTTGTCCAGGGGATATATATATGGTTGCATGGGTCCTCGTAGTTACATTTGGTGTGCATTGGTCCACCGTAGTTACATTTAGAGTGGACTCAGTAGCAAATGAATGGATACATCCCTTTGGTTCCCAGGCCTAGGAAACCTACATGAAATTGACCAGGCCTGGGAAATGGGGGTTCTGATTCAGCTGCAAGTGCAAGGGGAGGGAGACCTACAGTGCTGGTGTCTCCCCAGCAGTTGTCTGGCCCCTCTGGCTACTGAAACCTCCTGTGCCCTCTCCCCACTACCCTCTATCCCACTGGTTCCTCTGCTGGCTACCACTGTACCACCACTAGGGTGGAGAGAGCAGGTCCACCCCCTCAGCTCTGCTGAGCTGGCCGGAGCTGTCCTATATCAGTACCACTTTGCTGTACTTAGGTAAGATGAGGGAGAATTCCCCAGTTTACCAGGCAAAATCTCTCACTCTCTTCCTTCTCTGTGCTGGGCTGCTGGAATTGAGGAAGGAGGACGTGGGCTCCCTCGTGGCCACAGCACCAGGTCACATCTAAAGCCAGCCCAGTCTCATCCAAAGCCCATGGTGCCCTGTTGCCTGGCTACCTCTGATGTTTACTCAAAGCTCAAGTGCTCTTTACTTGGGTGGTGAATCCGGCCAGGAATCAGTCATTTCTTTTGGAGCAGGACATTTCCTTCTGGCCCCAGGAGGATCCAGAAATGCTGTCCAAAAACTAAGGCCTGGACTCAGAGGTTCAGGAGTTTGCTTGGTCCTTTATTTTACTATAGCCGAGCTGGCACCTGAGCTGCACCACAGAGTCCTCTGAGCGCTTCCTTTTCTTTTCCCCAAGTTGAAGCCATCTGTCCCTGAGCTGCACTGCCTAGAATTGACAGGGGGAAGATAACACAGGCACTGACTTGGTCACTGCTGCTGGTGTCTCACTGGGTCACAGGCACCCAAGTCCACTGCCACTAAACCAGCACAGTCACTGGAGTTGCCCCGGGACTGCAGTCTTTGTGTCCTGGCTACCTTATCAATTTAGTATAAGCCACAGGCTACTTTTTGTCAGATGGTGATGGGGTTACCAGAACTCAGGTTTCGGGGTAGATTTTCTTCTGGCCAAGCTGGTCTAAATGCTCCCTCCATAGACATCACAGAATTCTGCCCCGTGTTGGGTTCCCCTGTGTGAGTGTGGTCCCCAGTTTCAGTGGTAAGTCCCAGAGTCACTTCACTCTCCCTCTCCCAGGCACACAGGTTCTCTTCCCACTCCGTGTGGGTGTGCCAGCTGGCAGGCTGGGAAATGCAGCATTGGGGAGGGCAGGACAGAGCCTTGTACTTCCTGCCTTCCTCTATGCCTCTTTCCTTTATGTAATGTTAAAAACCAGGTGGTGTGCTGGCTCACCTGTTTGTTGTGAAGGTGCTTGCTCGGGGGATAGTTGTGGAATTTGGTGCTCATGCAGAGGGATGGTTGCTGTGAACGTTTCTTCTCTTCAGCAATCTTGCTTTGCCTCCTCTCCTCCCAGACTCATTTCAATGGGAGGAGGCTGCAGCGATTTCTATAAACAACTTCAAAAAAATAACCATCCCTTAACTTCTAGAGATAAGATAAGGAAGAGTTGCTTCTCCTGACACACAATGAAAAGGACATTAATGAACAATAAGAACAACTGTCTGGCAATTTCTGGCTATATAAATAATTGTAATTTTTATGGAAAAATTTTGGTGATTGAAAAATAAAAATGTAAATCACGCCTCATCCCATCACAAAAGGCAATTGTTATTACCATTTTTTGTATGATTTGTTTTGGAATATAGATGTTTTGTGTACATTATAAAAACTGTTGAGTCATTTTATATAAGAGCTTTATATTTGGCTAGGAGTTGAGGGCTTTGGGAGTTATGTAGGAGGTTACAGATAATGTTTCTGTTCACATACCAAGAGCAAAATACTATCTAGAGACAAGCTTGTGTAAGGCCAGGCCATGAGGGTTCATGTCCTTAGACATGACCAGTGGTCTGTCTTGTGCGACATAACTGGGGTGATTTTTCCCCCACTCTCTCCATCTCCCCAGGAAAAGCGTTCAGGCAATGTCACATAACACTGGTGTGTCACTATAGTTTGTGGCAGCTTTGTCCATAGCTTCCTATGCAGCCAGTATGAGAGATGAGTCTTAAACTAATGGGTGGCTCATGGCACCTAGTGTGCGCTGGCTTGAGACTTTAGATGGCTACAGTTTTAGTTTGAACAACACTGGTGTTTGACCTTTTATCGGGTGTCAGCAGATTGTGGGCAATTGGGGCCTCAGGAGTCAAGCTGAGGTAAGCATTCACTCATAAGTAGAAGAATTACCTAACCTTTGGTATCTCTTTGCTGCTTTTACAACCTCTATTCACTCTTTTCTGATACAGTCACGATGTATCAATCTGCTTTTTCAAGCAGGCTGTAGTAGTACAGGCCAGGAATTTAGTGTGACTAAATTCCACAGATGACCAAAGAACTAGTGTTAAATGACCTTTAAATTGTGTGTGCCAGTATAAGTTGGATGCTGGTTTCCTGTATGTGCTGATTGGAACTGAGTTCAGGGCCAAGGGAGGAACCTAGGGAGGGAATAATCCATGGATATATATGGATCCTGAACAGGCTTCAAGGAGCCATTCCCCACTCTGTAGTTTCAAGCTGGCTATGGATTGGTTAATGTTGATAAACTCTGATCTTGGTATTAGACCATTAGATGGGAGAGGGATGAAGTCTGGGAGAACAGGTCTTCTCAGGGAGACCACGAAGATGCACCTGCAGGGCCCTCTCCATGGTGACTCCGCTCTTGGGAATTTATAGGCTTAACCTCCTGGAACTTGGAAATTTCCAAGTTCTGTGAAATCCTGTAGTTCTGTAGGGGCTGGAGTAGCATCTCCTGCTTGATTCAAACTGGCCAATGGGAAGGGTACGTGTGGGGTGGAACTTTTTGACTGTCAATAAAAAGGGAAAGACCAAGCCAGTCAGGGAGCGCGGCCATTTGGAAATCTTCTATGCCGTAAGCTCCTGGCTGATGAATAAAGCCCTTCCTCTTATAACTATGGTGTTTGGGTGCTCTTTCTGTCCATTGGGCCTCGTCTTCCTGCAACAATTCCAAGACCTAAACTGTGGCTTTCCCCATAGAAGAATGGTAGAATTTTATTAACAAGCAAACAAGAAGATGTGAGTCTTAATTGTAAGTCACTTCTTTGAGTTGAGGTAGAAAAACACCTCAGTGAAGTTATTGCCAAGCCAAAGTCCTAAAAAGCAGTTCAGAAGCCTGTGCCTGGAGGGCTTGTCTCAAGGAATCAGGTTTGCTCAGAAGTCAAAGAGAAAGCAGAGAGGTCTGCAAAGTGTGCTTCCCCTTTCTATAAGGAGTGAGCCAGATTAACTCAGAGAAGAGAATAAAGAAATTCAAGATGAGATCACGAGAGAAAACAGGATTTCCTCATGGAAAAGGTGGAGGCTTTGTTGTTCAGGATTAGCAGATATGAAGGAGAAACAAGAGCAGTAAGGTCACAAGACACAGATGTGGCTGGTCTACCTGTTCTTAGGGATGGTCTCAGGAAAGGGTTTGTGCTCTCACTGTGACTGTATCAGCAAGAGTGACTGGAGACTGACAAAATTTAGAGAGGAAAGAAGATAGGATCTCAGCAAATAGGATGATCCCCCAGAGGGTGTCTGAAAGCTGCAGAAAGATCCCCTCATAAGGGCAATGAGGGGGCCCTGCAATCAGATATTGGGACAACTATGTGACCTGGTTACAGAATGTCAGGGCAGGTTTGAGCTGGGAGGCTGGGAAGATCAGTATAAAAATTCCAAAGATTAGTGAATGATATTTAGGTTGACCACTCATTTTATGCAGCACCTTGGGGAAACATGCCTAAGAAATTTATGGTTAGGACTGGAGGGGAGGAACAGACTTTTTTTTTTTTTTTTTTTTTTTTTTTTTGAGGCAGAGCCTCAATGCCAGTGCCATGGCATTACAGCTCACAGCAACCTCCAACTCCTGGGCTCAAGTGAGTCTCCTGCCTCCGCCTTCCAAGTAGCTGGGACCACAGGCGCCTGCCACAACGCCCGGCTATTTTTTGGTTGCAGCCGTCATTGTTGTTTGGCGGGCCCGGGCTAGGGATTTGAACCCGCCACCTTAGGTGTACATGGCTGGCGCCTTAGCCAGTTGAGCTATAGGCGCTGAGCCGAGGAAGACTTTATGAGACACAGCAGAGCCCAATCCTATTTGAGCTTTACATAGAAATTCCACAAAATCTGAGGCATTTTGGATGACATCTTTGCCCATGTTCATCTTTTTTTTTTTTTCTTTCTTTCTTTTTTTTGCAGTTTTTTGGCTGGGGGCGGGTTTGAACCCGCCACCTCCAGTATTTGGGGCCAGTGCCCTACTCCTTTAAGCCACAGGTGCCACCCTCTCTCTCTTTTTTTTTTAATCAATCTGTAACCTCAATGTAACTTCAAGTGCCATTGATTTATGCTTGAAGAAGCCTTTCCAGGGTCCACATGAAAGAATGTTCTTTTGAAGACACTCCAAAGTGATTAGAAAGCTAATTATGCAGGAGGCAGACCCTGAAGGTAGTCTGATTGTCTCTGGAATTTCCTGAAAGGACCTGGGGAGTGGAGAATCAAGATAAGTTAATGTGCATTTTTAGTTAAAGGTTACATCTGTTCTTTCCAGATAAAGAGTCGATTAAGTTTTATGATTACTTTGTATTCTTTTTAAAGTTACTTTCCATTTTTATCTCATAAGCCATTTATCACCAGCGGGTTTGCTATTATGATGTCTATGTGCAGAACAATGTATTGTTAGAGTATATAAGCTTGTAAGAAATAAAGTGAAATTGTTACATGCCTGAGCGAGCTGTAGCCCTCCACTTCTCTGCACATTCTGATTGCTGGTCTTATCTCTGTGACCCTGGCCTGAACATTTCCAGCAACACAATCCAAGAATTTCTGGGAAGAAGCTATTTGATGACTCTCTTCTCAGAGCACTGTGTTTTCTGGAAGCCAATCTGCACTTATACGGACTCTCAAAAGTCAAGTGACATACAATTTCTTCTAGTGATATGGGCCACCTCAATACTTCAAAACTTTTTAAGGTATCATTCCAGCAATATACCACCTTAGCTTTCAGAAGTAAGACTTAACTCTGATCCAAAAGTCAAAGTCTAATCATGAATATGATATTTTCAGGAAATTGGAATGTCCTATCTGAAACAGAAGTGAGCCTGATTGTCAAGGAAAAGTGTATACACTTTAAAAATATACTTGGCTGCAGGCAGTGGCTCACGCCTGTAATCCTAGAACTCTGGGAGGCCAAGGTGGGTGGATCACCTGAGCTTAGGAGTTGGAGACTAACCTGAGCAAGAGTGAGACACCATCGTGTCTAAAATTAGGTGGGTGTTGTGGTGGGTGCCTATAGTCCCAGCTACTGGGGAGGCTGAGGCAGGAGGATCACTTGAGCCCAGAGTTTGAGGTTGCTGTGAGTTGTGACATCAGGGCACTCTACCGGAGGCAACAAAGTGAGACTGTGTCTCAAAAACAAAACAATACAAAACCAATATCCTTTGTTTCTATATAAGCAGGCTTTTATAATACAGGCATCATATGTGCAACAATTATTTAAGGAACGTTAACAGTCATGAAGTTCGATTCCAAATCTCTATTTTACCCACACACCCTGTACTGCATTCATCTCAGGGTTTTTAGCCCAACAGAAACAAGATACAAAGTTAATTCTTTCTGAAAAGAAAGCTTCAATTAAATAGAATCTTCTGGGCCAAGAAAGGAGCTCAGCATCCTCTTAAATCTTAATACCCTGTATACACATAAGTAAAACCTTAAAGTGTGTTACAGGTGCCAACAAAATGCTTCATGCCTGCTCTTTTCAAGTTTATTAGAAATGTCTGAAACAGGGAGGCGCCTGTGGCTCAGTGAGTAAGGCGCCGGCCCCATATACCGAGGGTGGCGGGTTCAAACCCAGCCCCGGCCAAACTGCAACAAAAAATAGCCGGGCGTTGTGGTGGGCGCCTGTAGTCCCAGCTACTTGGGAGGCTGAGGCAGAAGAATCGCCTAAGCCCAGGAGTTGGAGGTTGCTGGAGCGAGTCCGCTGCACTCTACCGAGGGCGAAAAAGTGAGACTCTGTCTCTACAAAAAAAAAAAAAAAAGAAAGAAATGTCTGAAACAACGATGCAAGTAAAGTACCTTAAAGGAGCTGTCATTTCAGAGTCTCCCATTTAAGGATTTATTTTCAAAGTTTAAAAACAAACAAACAAAAAGACCAAAAAAAAAAAAAGAAAAACAAAATCATCAGCAAGCTTTGTGTCTATGCATTTGCTAAAACCACAGGCCCCCTTTGAGCACCATATGGTTGCCAGTAGCGAGAACCTTTGCCTGCTGCTGGAGGGTCTGATCTCTGAGGGAGCTAGGTAAGTGCTATTTTCTTTAGATAAATATTTAGGGGACACAACAAGCATCCATTACCTTGACACTGCAAAAAAAAAAAAAAAAAAAGCATTGTTGATCTGTTTACCCAGATACCAATCTGATATTTCAACAGCTAAGCCTATGGGTTTTTTTGTTAGCCCAGGAAATATAAGGTACTAAAACTTACAGAACCACTTCCAGTGAAAGGAAAAACAGGGATCAAAAAATTAAAGTTTAATGAGTAAGGAAACAGTACTTGTCACTATGAGAGCCAAACTAACTCAAATCAAACTAACTCCTTTTTGTTGTTTACTCAGAACAACAGGCCACCGCATACCTGGGTGTTGGGCACGCCCCCTTGTACACTCAGCCCACATCCTGACGCCCTCCCCTCTTTGCACTGGCCGCTCTACTATGCACACGCCCCACTTGCCCCCTTGTGCACTCAGCCCACCCTCTTTGCACTCGCCTCACTTGCCCCCTTTGCATAGTTTATCCTTTTCTTCTTATTCGCTCACCTAAGACAAAGAAAATTCGTCCCTGAACCAATCAGCCCAGAACAGGACCACCCTGTACCTATCAGTTTGGGACAGACATGGTTTACCTACCAATAAGGAGACTGGGTGGGATGGACTAATGGGAGGGAAGAGGGAGGGGTATAAAGGGACATTCTCCATAGTCTGTAAGGGCTGTTAACGCTTTTTCTTAAACGGGCAGCCCAGGCTCTGAGCTTGAATAAAAACTCATGCTTTAGCAGGGTGTTGGGACTCTCAGAGTGGTGCTTGAATTGAGCCTGGGGCTTACAGTCACCTTCTGAGGATAAGTGCAAAGTTAGGAAATACCTGGAGAAGCAGCTCCGGAATGCAGGAGGGCCTGTGCAGGCCCCAGCGCTCTGGAAGGGTGGAGTGGGCTCTGTGCTGATGTGGGCGGGCTAGGGGGACTCAGTCTAGGCCGGAAGGAAGGAGTCTGCAGTCCTTTTCTTTTCCACTCTCCCACCTTTTGTTCACCCCAATGTTATTTCCTGTTTCTCCGCTTTCTCCAGGCTTTTCACAGCCTCTGCTGGGCTGGGTCTCAGTAGGGTTTCTCAGTGACGCTCAGGGCTCCCACCGTGTGGCTCCGCAGGACCCGGCCTCTGGGGGTGCCGGCGGGCTGCTTCCTTCCTTCCTTCCCTCCCCTAAGGAACGATCCGGTGAAATATTACCCAAATTTGGTCTCACAGACTTGGGCATAGACGGAGCCGTCAGGATGGGAGCGCAAGGAGCAGCTCTGCTCCGCGGGCGTGAGACGCTGCGGCGTCTGGTCCGACGTCTCCCCACCTACCGGCAGCACCTGAAGAGCTGGCTGCTCTGAGAACACCCCAGGGCTGCGGCGTTGAAGCGTCCAGCCCGCACGGTCCCCTCTGTCTTTCACAGCCACGTCACTTTATGAGGACGTGCAGCTGAGGGGACAGTCCTCTAGGGTTCCCCCCTCCACTCGCTCCTCCGGCAGCGAGGCTCCGAGGTCTTGGGTCCTTTGCCAGAGACTGACCCAGCAGCTGCAGGTGCCGCGGCCTCTGCGCCCCGCACCTGCAGTATTCGAGGTGGCCTGGGCGGCGGGAGCGGTAGGCGGGAGGGGGCAGGTGCCAGCTGCTGTGGCCGGATGGGGCGCTGGTCTACACGGGTAAAATGTCCCTGACTCTGGCCACTCTTATGTGGACATTTCATGGTCCTTGCCGGGTAAAGAGCAGAGAGGGAGCCGTTCGCGTGAAATGTGATCAGTTCCAAAGCAAGCATGATTGGATTAATGGGAAGGTGTCCGGGTTAATTTAGAACATGTTTGGTTCCATACCTGCTACCTCACATCCAACATGAGGATAATAGTGTCAAATACTGTCATTCATCCAGTGATTTAGAGAGGAAACATGTTTCTTGCCTGTGTCCAAAGGTCATAATCATTCCTTTATTATATTTTCCTTAGCACACAAATGTTTTGATCAACTTGAGTCTGTAGAAAGTACAGTGTGAAAGCAAATGCTACAGCATATAGAAGCTTTCAGTTACAAGGGTGGTGTTAAAATGTGTGGGATCTCTGTGGGAGAGAAGGGGTAGCTCTGGGGCCCTGCAAGGAAATAGGCAAGTATGCGATGTACATGGGAAGTCAAAGGTAAAGTGGTTTTGGCCTGGAGTTCCCCTGCAGGTCTGAGGGTGTGAGGTACTGAACTTGCAGGCAGGGTGACCTGGACCGGAAGTCAGAGCTGTGCGGACAGCTGGTATCCTGCAAGCTCTATCCTTAAGTCAGTGGGCACTGCAAGAGGCTACAGAGAGAGAAGACAGAGGAGAAGCTGCCCAAGGCAGAAACAAACAGAGAAGACAGCTCCATCCACTTCTCAGCTGTGGTCTGACCCTGTTGACTGTTCTGGTTTGTCAAACATCCTGGGCCTTCAAAAGATGAATGAAGGGAACCAGGCCAGAGCCAGTGATTGCCTCATGTCATAGCGCTAAGCTACAGCCCTGATAATCAACTTTGCTCACCTCTCTTATCACCTGCTTTCCTCTGTATTAGTTGGGTCTCTCTTGGTTGCAAGTGATAGAAAACTGGTGGAAACAAGCTTATACAAAAGGGGATTTATCAACTCCTATGTCTTACCAGTCCAGGCTGGACTGGCTCCAAACACCTGCACACAGGCACTCTCTTCTAGCTATGTCTCTTGGCCTCTTTCAGTCCATGTTGTGGGAGCGATTACCCCTGCTGCTCCAGATGAACATGATCTTTACAGTCATCAATCTCAAAAGCCATCAGTCTTTCTCTTGTAGTACTTCTGCGAAAGGCCTTAACTGATTGGTCTGGGTTACATACCCACTTGACTGGCTGTTCCTCTCTCTCCTCTTCTACGCCCCTCATCCTCAACCAATGACTGGGTTTCCCTCTACCCTCTACTTGCTCAGCAGCCTGAGATAATAAGGTAATTGAATAGAAATCTTAGGCTAAAATATCTGCTCAAAATGGGGACTGGGTATGTTTGCTTATATTGCTGTGTGGTCACATAATTTTGTTGGTAGTGAAATCTCTACATGGAGCTACTTCATTCTTAAATTTCATTAACTTCCATCTCATGAAGTATAATGAGTATTCCATAGTGAGCACCTGGGAAGATGCTGTCAGCAAATGTGCAGAATACTATAAGAAAGACATCCTAGGAAGAATTCTTCATGCGAGATGTTAGAAGCTATTATCAAACACAACAGCACACTGTGGGGTTTATTTTTATACACATATATTTTAGGATTTCCACATGTATTCTTTAAAAGATCAAATCTATGACATTGACACAGTGGCCATGCTTTCCTTTGGGGAAACCTAGCCAAGAGATGTGTTGTCATTAGGGTCTCATGGAGAAGCGGTGTCACAGAGCATAAACCCAGCATAAACCCATATGAAATTGTATGTTGAAATAAAGGGATTCACAGCTCTCTCAAGCATGTGACAACTTCTTTATTTATCTCCTCTCCACTCTCTCATGGTGAGTGGCAAGGCTGTTAATCTTCTGGTTTAAATAGTTAGCTGTGTACATGCGCACTGTACCTCATTAATATTCATTATAATCCCTCTGCACATGCGCACTGTACGTCAATGACTTCATTAATATTCATTACAATCCATAATCCATCTCATGAATAAATATCTTGTGACTATCTCCGGAGCAGATCCTCCTTAGTAATCTACAGATTAACTGATACCACTTTATCTAACATAATCCTCCTAACATAATCCTTTTAACATAACTTAATGGAGAACATGTTGTCAGCCATTACTTCTCTTGTTCTTATCTGATGAAGCCTGAGGCTCTGGGGGACCTGCCTTACTGGCCTCACCATTTGGAGGCAGTTACTTCAATTTTCAGCAAGGCATAATTAAGAAATTTCTAAGACATACAGAAAACTTGTTTGCAAGCCTCCACTCTCATGTGGGCATTAAGTCAGGGGATTTTTACACCCGCAACCAACCAAGCTAACCTTAGGTTGGGGGTTTTTACACACGCAACCAACCTGGCCATATGGGATTCTGCTTCAGTTTCTCACAAGTATGCCTGCACAGTCTTTTCACTGCTCTCTCTCAAACAGCTTTTTTTGGCCAGAGATATATAGGCCTTTCACCTATAAGATGAATAATATATTTTTCCCCACTTACAACATTTATATTAGCTTTAGCTTTGAGAGAATCCAGCCTACTTTATTACAACCTCACAGTGACATTTTCTACCCTATTTTTAAACAGCATTGTCAAGAATATGTAACATTTACTTTGGTGACAAAGCTGTGGGGAAAAAGTTTCCATCTGATTAAATAGATATGCAACAAATAGTGGGTAGGAAGCCTGACTTACAGGCATAATATTTACCTTGTTAATTCTCTTTTAGTGAAATAAGTCAGCAATCCATTCCTACTAGGGTGAGGAGGAGAGATATCTAAAAAGTTAGCAATATCATTGGAAATTTAAGTTTCAATGATATATCGTCAAGAAATAGGGCAGATCACCACTAAAACAATAATTTCATAAGAAACGAAACATTCCTGGCTGGGTACAGTGGCTCACACCTGTATTCCCAGTACTCTGGGAGGCTGAGGCAGGTGGATTGCTTGAGCTCTTAGGTTAGAGACCAGCCTGAGCAAGAACGAGACCCCATCTCTACTAAAAATAGAAAAACTGAAGCAAGAGGATCTCTTGAGCCCAAGAGTTGGAGGTTGCTATGAGTTAAGATGGTATGGCACTCTACCCAGGGCAACAGCTTGAAACTCTGTCTCAAAAAAAATAAAAATGAAATGAAATATTCCTTAATGAATAGGCACCTGTGAATTAGAGATGTTATTGTAACATTAACTTTCCATAACTGAATATGGCTGAAATTCACAATGCCAGACTCATAGGCTAGACTTCCTCCCGCAAAGTTCCTCACGCCACCTGGGAAGACACTCTCAGGATATACCTTGCATCTTGCCAGCATCCATAACCCCAACTGCAAAGTCCCAAAGTCATCATTCTTCCCTCCTCCCAGATCACATGGCTGTCAGTGCAGCCCACCCTTCCCAGCCCCACTGGTGCTGACAGCCCTCTCCTCTCCTCCTTCTGGGGCACTCAGCCTCTCTGTTTCCCATTCATGGCCAGTCCCTCCACTTGTGTTTTGGACCTGTGGTCCCACTCCCCAGGACCTTCCTTTGGTAATGATCCCATCTCAATTTCCTAACTTTGACTGCATACTTCCCTTAGCTTTTAAACATGGTAAAGACTCTCCCTTTAAAATACCTGCCCTCTGGTTCTCATGGGCTGCTCCAGGAACCCTTCCAGATTTCCTCCCCATCCAAAACCCTTTAGGAATTATCTGGATTCACTGCACCATTTCCTCACCTCCCACTTGCTGCCCAATCTGTCCCTACCATTAAGCCTCTGCCAATTGTCAACTGGAGTCTCTGGCTCCCTCTGGATCATTAAGTCCTTTGCCTGTCCTTGTCTCATTCTCTTTGAGCTCTTAGGGTCATTCACTGTGGTGGGCACTTGCTCCCCTGTGAGCCAGTCTCGATTTCCTTGGCTTCTAAGAGCTGACCTTCTTGTTTCTTTCCTTCATTCTCTCTGGCTGCTTCTTGATTTCATTTGCAGGTTTGTCTTTCTACTCAGCCCCTGAATTGGTATATTCCATCCACTGAATTTATTCTTCCCCTGACTTATCTCTTCAATGCCCAGTGTTTTAATTGCCACCTGTGTTTAAATGACTCACACATACACATTGCTTTGGTACTTCAAGTCCTGATCTATAAATCCAGTTGTTTTTACTTTTTTCTGAAACAGCTTTTTATTAAACCGAATGTCATAACCCAGCCCATTCCCCTTCCCCCCTACCCCCCCAGAGTGGCAGAGAACGTGCTTCTCAGCCTGTTCCCAGGTCCCCTTCTTTCCCCCTAGGGTTGCCAGGAACAGAACTGTAACCATTGTTACCCAAATTGTGACTATTGCTATCTGAACTGTAACCATTGTTACCATAACCACTGCCATCCAAGTTGTAACCACTGATACCTAAACTGTAAACCCAAACTGTAACCCTGCTGATGGTGCTCTGCCAACAGCAATGTTCTTTATACATAAAAAAGGGTATAAAAGACAAAAAAACCTACACTTCAGGGCTGCTTGTCTTAGGACAACAGCCCCCTGCACAGGTGTGAATAAATCACCAATTATTTATATCAGAGTGGATCCAAGTCTATTTTTCCAAGTCCTATAGGTCACTTCATTTGGAGGCTTCCAGTGAGATCCTCACCCTTGGACTCCTGCCTGGACCCATTACTGGCCAACAGCTCCAGGGGAAGACCTCGGAGATGTTCCTCTGCCCCAGAGTGCTCAGCCTTGTAAAAACTTGGTCACAGGTTTCCAAATTTCCATTTTGGTGATTTAATTATGGTGCCTTAAGTAAGTCTGTGTGGGTCTCTAGAGAATCTAGGGGAACATGGGCTAGGCTGGAAGCAGCTGGAGATGCCCCTCCCCCAAGGCAGGAGGGAGACATCCATCTGTCTCTTTGGGTTGTTTGTTTTTGTGTTGTCATGTTTGCAACTCCTTATTAGACTGTTTTGTTATTAGCAGTCTTTTTAGACTGTTTGGATTTGCAGGCTAGTCCTGTTCTGGTAAATTGCAGTCTCTTATTGGGTTGTTTTGGGTTTTTAAAGTCAATTGTGCTGGTTCTGGTTTGTGTGTCTTTTATATGTTTTAAGTTTTGTATAAGTAAGTGAGTAAAAGAGTTAAATGTGACTCTGCGTCTGACTAGTTTTTGCCTGTTGAATTCCGTTTGTGTTTCTTGTCCTGTCCACTTGTCATTTTACTTTATTGGTTTATCTGTTTTTTATAATGTTTGTATTGTAGTCTTTTAGTCTGCTTAGTGATTTGTTCAAAATAAGACAAGGTAATTTTTGAAAATGCTCTTACAGTAACTTTTTAATCTCAACCAAATTCACCAAGAACAACAGTAAGGAAGTGCATATTTTCTGTAAGTAAAACTAACCAGCTTAACAAAGAGAAACTAGAAATTCATGATTTTCAACTTTGAGAAGCAGGCACCTACTTGGCAAATATTAACTTGAGTCTTCAAATCATGCGGGGGAGGGGGGGTGTAAAAACTAAAGGTTGTGTCAAAAAATAAATAAATAAAAGTTGCAGTTTAGGTAGTCTGGTGAACTTTATATATTAGTAAATTGGGTAACACCTGTTAGTCAAGATTGCATTTAATTTATCAATTCCGGTACTTTATTTAGTGTCCTTTCAAGGTTACTTTAGAAAACTCTCCTCTTAGATTTCAATCCAGGGAAAGTCTCTGTGTTTACTTGTGTTAAAGACCCTCTCTTTCTGTCAATTAAAGAGTTAATACAAAGTTTGTTAACCCTACTAAAAAAACTGTGGTTGCTAAGTTACAAATAACTTTGAGATAAGGTGCCAGCTCTCTGCAGAAAACTTAAGCTCAATTACTTGTTAAAATAGCAACCTGACATCACTCTGGTTGGTATATATTCTGCTGATTTTCAGGTGGTCTCTGAGGGGGGCAGGCTGTAATCCCTTTGAGGGGAGGCACCCCCTGAAAACATCCCAGGGCCCCTAAAAAGGGGCCACAGAGGTAAGCCATTTTAAAATCTATTTTTAACTGGTGTCTACAAATGATAATTAACTATTAATAGTATTTTTGTTACACTTATTTGTTATGAATTGCTATGAAAACATGTAACTGTTAAAACCATTTATTGTAAAACCCTTAAAATCCTCCAAGGGAAGGTCAGAGAGATGATAACTTAAAACAGGGACCCCAAGTTACCAGGCTGTCAACACCCATCACTAGAAACATCATTAAAATAAAAGTGGGGGTCTAATCAACCCCCAGACTGTTAGGTCACTCACAGGTCTGTTAAAAAGTGTATAAAAATGTATTTTGGATCTGATTATAAGAGTACAAGAGTGTGGCTCGGCGCCTGTGGCTCAAGCGGCTAAGGCTCCAGCCATATACACCTAAGGTGGCGGGTTCGAATCCCCAGCCTGGGCCCGCCAAACAACAATGATGGCTGCAACCAAAAAATAGCCGGGC